>NW_006408848.1:1008391-1009368 GCF_000296735.1 Chrysochloris asiatica
AAATTTTTTTTGTTGGTTACTGGGATGTGTGGGGTGGCATGAGGGGAGGGAGGAGAAGGTAGAGCACAGGGTAGGGAATAGACACGATAGCTTGGGTGCTGGGGGTCAGGGGGCAATACACAAGAAGGGGGAGGGTAATGGAAGAACAAGGCAGATGTAACAACAGTCAGGCAGGTTTGTGGGACAGAGGTAATGATGCATGCACAACCTTGGAACAACAGAGCTCTGGGATACAGGGACAGAGGCATGGTTTGAATGTAAGAAAGAGGGGAAATAATATTAAGATGCTTGGCTGTCTTTTGAATCTTGGTTATCCTCGCATACCACTTTAAAATAGGCAGTTGATGGGGAGAGAAAGGAATAACCAGAAACATCACCATAGAAAGCTTGTATGTCATCTTCAGCCTATAACTGATTGTTGTTGTTGTTAAGTGCTGTCAAGCCGATTCCAACCCATAATGACCCTGTATAGGGTTTTCAAGGAGCAGATGGTGAGCTTGAACCACCGACCTTGCCATTCAAACAACTTTACAGTCTGATGCATGAGCCAACTGACTAGAAAATTTTAAATGTAGTTACAAACTTTCCCAGTGAAGGAGGCTTCCTGCGGTGCCTTTGCATTGCACAAGGCCATAGGAATCCTGATCCCCATCCAGCATCTTCTAAGGTGGGAAATCTCCACTTGAAAGGACAAGCAGACCAGCCTGGAGCTGCTTAAAGAACAGAAGATACTTCTTGAAAGAAAGAACAGCAGGAAAAATAAAAATCAATAATGGCAGTCCAACTGACTACTAAAAAAACCAGCAAGCCATTTGCCTAGGAGCCATCATGTGATTGGGTCCCTTCAGGGCAAACCCCACACTTGCAGATAGTACCCATTTGACCTGGCTTCAATGGCTGGATGATCAGAACGCTACTAGAAGAAGAAAGAAGAGGAAAAAAAGAGTAATCAGATACAATTTGATGAACTTGACCTA
>NW_006408848.1:1009468-1017364 GCF_000296735.1 Chrysochloris asiatica
GCTCCTTGGAGGCCAGGATAGCCAAACTTCGTCTCTCATACTTCAGACATATTGTCTGAGAGACTCGTCACTGGAGAAGGATGTCATGTTTGGTAAGGTGGAGGGTAAGAGAAAAAGAGGAAGACACCCCTCTACCCCCTCCAGTGAGATGGATTGGCCAAGTGGCAGCATCAATGGGCTCAAGCATGGCAACAAATTATGAGGTTGTCCCAGGACCGGGCAATGTTTCGTTCTGTTGTGCATAGGGTGGCTATGAGTCAGTACCAACTCAATGGCACCTAACAACAGCAACAACATGGGCAAAACACTGAATGATAAAGAAAGCATCAAAAGAAGATGGAAGAAATACAGTCATTGTACCAATAAAAATGGTCAATGTTCAACCATTTCAAGAGGTGGAATATGCTCAAGTCCAAGCTGCACTGAAGGCAGTGGCAAAAAACAAAGACTCCAGAAATTGAAGGAATACAAATCTTTCAACAAGCTAATGTAACACCAGAAGTACTCACTCATCTATGACAAGAAATTTGGAAGACAGCTACCTGGCCAACCAAATGGAAGACATCCATATTTGTGCCCATTCCAAAAGAGAGGTGACCCAATGGAATGCAGAAATCATGAAATAATATCATTAATCTGATGTTGTTGTTAAGTGCCTTTGAGCCAGTTCCGACCCATAGAGACCCTGTATAGGGATGCCCAGGAGTGGCTAGTGAGTTTGAACTGCCAACCTTGTGGTTCAAACTGACCTTGCAGCCTAGCACGTTATGCCACTGAACCACGCAAATAAAGTTTTGCTGAAGATAATTTAAAACTGGTTGCAACAGTACACAAGAGGAATTCAGAAGAGGACTTGGAACTAGGGATATCATCATTACTGAAGTCAGATGAAATCTTGGATGAACACACAGAATACCAGAAAGATATTTACTTGTATTTTTGACTACGCAAAGGCTTTTGATTGTGTGGATGTATTTGAGTTATAGTGCTGGAGAAGAATATTGAAAGTACCACGGACTGCCAGAAGAACAAACTATAGATAACATTTCAAAAGAATGGGTATGTCAGAATACTTAATATTGCTCATGAGGATCCTGTACATAGACCAAGAGGCAGTTGTTGAAACAGAACAAGGGGATATTGGTGCTTTAAAATCAGGAAACGTGTGCACAAGGGTCATATCCTTCCACCATACTTATTCTATCTGTATGTTGAGCACATAATTTGAGAACAATGAGCCATGAGTATTGGAGGAAGACTCATGTAGAACCGCCAATATGCAGGTGGCAGAATCTTGCTTGCAGGAAGCAAAGGAAACTGGAATTACTAACTGATGAGGGTCAAAACCTATATTGGTTGCCCATCGATGGAAGAAAACTAAAATCCTCACCACTGAGTCAATAAATAGCATCATGATAAATGGAGAAAAGACTGAAGTTGCCAATGACTTCACTTTGCTTGGATCCATAATCAACATTCACACAAGCAGCAGTCAAGAAATCAAATTACATATTGCATTAAGCAAATCTGGTACACAAGACCACTTTAAAGTGTTTAAAAGCTAAGGTATCAGTTTGAAGACAAACGGTCATTTGACCCAAGCCATGATAATTTCCATCACCTCATATGCATGTGAAAGTTGGACAATGAATCAGAAGACTGTAGAAGAAGGAATGCATGTGAGTTATAGTGCTGCAGAAGAATATTGAAAAGTACTATGGACTTCCAGAAAGGAGCTCTGGTAGCATAGTGGTTACGAATTGAGCTGCGAACCGCAAGATCAGCAGTTTGAAATGACCAGCTGTTCTGCAGGAGAAAGATGAGGCTTTCTGCTCCCATAAAGATTTACAGCCTCGGAAACCCCGTACAGGGTCGATATGAGTCGGAACCAACTCCACAGCACATAATCACCAACCATCACCATGGACTTCCAGAAGAACAAGCAAATGTGTGTTGGAAGAACAGCCAGAATGCTCCTTAGAAACCAGGACGATGAGACTCACCTCTCATACTTTGGACATATTTTCAGGAGGACCTGTCCCTGGAAAAGGACATCATGCTTAGTAAAATGGAAAAAGAGGAAGACCAACAAAGAGATGGCTTGACCCAGTGGCAGTAGCAATGGACTCAAGCATAACAATTATGAGGATGGTACAGGATCGGGTAGTATTTTGTTCTGTTGTACTTAGGGTGACTAAGAGTCAAAAACTAACAATAAACCAAAAAGGGGGATCCTATCCAATTTTCTTCCCAATTCCTATTCACTGCACTTAAACAGGTTTCCCCATTCATGGAATTTGTTTTATTGTTAGTTTCTGATTAACATATTATCCTTTGTATAAGAAGCTGAGGCTTCCTGGGCAGTGCAAATAGTTAACATGTTTAACTGTAGGCTCAAGACCATTCAGAGGTACCTCAGAAGAAAGACCTGGAGATCTACTTCTGAAAAAGTAGGTAGTACAAACTCCTTTGGAGCACAGTCCTACTCTGATACACATGAAGTCATCATGTGTCAGAGTTAACTAACTTGGTGGCAATTGGTTTAAATGAAGTTGACACTATCAAGGTAAATGGAATTCAAAGGCTGACAGATCAGTAGACTCGTCTACAATGTGTGTGGAAAGACTTCCTTTAGCTTCAGGAGAAGGGAACTAAAGTCTACAAATGTCCTAGATGTGACTGACACAGCACTCCATATATTTCAGACATGACAACAACCTGTGAAACTGGGGAGGTATCTCCAAAGCAACTGAGGCTCACAGGTTAAATGATTCATAAGGCCACACATTGACTACATGGAATGCTGAGGTCAAAGCTGACTTTTTCAGATTTAGATACAAGAGTACACTGCCTTGGTATCCACACCAGTCTCTATTCATGTAGCTTGGCTTTCCTTTGCTTTTTTTTTTTTTTTTTTTAAAGAAAAAAAGATTCCTGATTGCCATACTCCAGACTGAGCTTCTGATGACCCTCCTCCCAACTGACACAGGTCCTAATCAGAAAAACGGCTCAATAAACCATTATTGCTTTCTTGACATTACTTTCTCAGCAGCCCAGAGTTATAACGCATCAAGTGAAAGTCTACTTCACTATATGAGAAGCAGTTCTTCTTTCTCTTCTGCCTTTGGTTGCATCCAACTCAAGACATGCTGGTCAGCTGTCTACATACAAAACTAGGGTCCAAAGCTGGAGTTGGCAGACTGACCTACTAACTACATATTGCTTATGTAGGGGATGATGGATTTTTTTAATCAGATGTAGTGATGCTTATAGTGGGAATGTTGGTGAAACCTTCTCTGAGCCCTACAGCAAGTGGCAGCATCTCTCAGCCAAATGTTGGGCTAGTCATTAACACCAGCTTTATCAATCAGAGGTCCAAAGAGGCCCTCAAGCCAAATCTTGACCTCAGGAATGTTTAAGTTAACACATGGAGACTTAAAAAATTAAATTAATTGCCAATATTAAAAATTTGAAAAGTTCACATGAATATCCAGATTTCCTGATTCTCAGAAAATATTGGAAGATTTGGCAACATAGAGGCCTTTCTCCTGCACAGAAATAATTAGCCTGGCCCAAACAGTAGCCATTCTTTCGGACTGGGCACAGATCACCCTTCTTTAGAAATCATTTTCACAACCCCTCAGGCATCTGTATTTGTGACCTCCTTTACAAACTTGTAGTAGGAATGCCAAAATGCCTCACTCTATTTTGCTTTCAGTTGTCCCAAACTATACTGCAACAACATTTCTATGTTTACCAGTGGGATATTTTTAAGAAATCCAAATACTGTGCCAGACAATCACACCATTGTTGATCCATTACAAATGATTTCTTCTGTGACTTTTCTCACAGTTAATTATGGGTTATATCCAAATGTTCTGTCTTCATTGCTTCCTTATAGCAGAGACTCTCCTCTAACAAGAACCCACCTGTGTGGATTACCAAGACCTTGTCAGAGAAAGGGCTATACAAATATGTACTTTTCCCTCCTGTCATCTCTCTTCTTGATGCACCACGGGCTGCACCACAAGCTCCATGAGGCAGCTGTGATTTGCAGGAATGCTCTGGCTGCCTGCCCTGGCGCTGAACTCCTCAGGGTGGGGCAGCAAGCACGCTGGGTGCAGGGCTCTTGACTCTGGAATGTATTTCCTCATAGAGGTGCCAAAGCCTAAAACTTGGCAGATTGTAGACACAATGGCTTTTCACAACCAGTATATTTATTATTTCTGATTGAGATGGGAAAGAAGGAAGAAAAATAAATAAATAAAAGGACTTGCAGAGAACTGGGATACAGTTTGATTGAATAACTTTAACGTCAGAGGAAACAAAAGAAATGCCTTTTAAAACAATAAATCATACTATACTATAAATGAATGATATAAACTAACAGTAAGGAAAATTTTCCTATCATAACTTGATTTTTTATTAGATGTAAATGGTAAACAAGGTGAAAACGTATGCTGATGATTCCTGAAATTGCTGTTCTAAAATTATATTTGAGAATGTTGTTGTTGTTAAGTACTGTTGAGTCGGTTTCGACTCCTAACAATCCTTCACATTGACTTTGTGGTCCAGTTATTTATCCAAGTAAAGTCATACCAGCTGACCTTATTAGAGATCAAAAAAAAAAAAAAAACAACAACCCATTTTTATTTAAACTATGGCACTAGCTACTGGATAAGCACGACTGTTAACAGTAAGCCAGCAGTTCAAACCCATTAGCCACTATCAGAAACCCTATACTGAATAGACAACTCACAGTAATTCCATTTTGTCTTATATAATGCCACCTGATAAAATCAACTTTTTGGATGTCTTAAAATCAATTTTCTAGCATTCTCATTATCACAATTTTAAAATAAAATTTAAGAAACAGCTGTTGTTGGGTGCCATCATGTTGGTTCTGATTCATAGCAGTACGATGCACAACAAAATGAAACACTGCCAGTCTTGAACACAGTACTGATGTCACAGTATCAATCCACCTTGTTGGAGGTCTTTTTCGCTGACCCTCCACTTTACTAAGTATGATGTGCTTCTCCAGGGACTGGTCTCTCCTGATAATATGTCCAAAGTATGAGAGAAGTGTCCCCATACTGGATTCTAAGGAGTATTCTGGATGTAGTCTTGTTTGCTCTTCTGGCAGTCCATAGTACTTTTAATATTCTTCCCTAACACCATAAATCAAATGCATCAATTCTTCTACGATCCTCATTCATTGCTGCAAAAGCCATGTGGAGACTATGCCTGACTTCCCTGGCTTGCCAAGAGAACAAACAAAACCAAACTCAAAATCAGCCCAAGGCCAATTCCTATGAAGCAGAGGTCAGATATGTTTCTACCCTACAACCTTCTTTACCCTATTCTGATACCAGCCATCCCTCCCACAGCACTATCTGCTACACATCTGGGTTTAATAATCCATTACAATGGCCATGTAGAACTGTTATAGGTCACTGCCTCTTGCTGTAGCCTCTTGATGTTTTTTTAAAGCCTAGCTGGTGGGCAAAACTAATCCCAGGTTTAGTGTTATGTATACCTTATTTGCATGATTGTACTGTGGGAAGATGATAGAAAAGTCATATCAAGTAAATTCAAGGTACCATAATTATGCAACTTTCACACGAATATGAGGCTATTAACCAGCAAGAAGAGACAATGAACTCCAAAAACATTTTTAACATGACTCCTGGTATGGCACTGTGGGTTAAGGTGCTGGACTGTAAAGTAGGTTTGAAACGCAAGATTGGGGGTTCCAGCTCACCAGAGCCATTCCTTGGAAATCTAACACAGGGTCACATGAGTCGGAACTGACTCAATGGCACTTTAAGTGCCATTGAACAACAGACAACAACAATGAGGCTATTGAAAACACTATGGATTGGGTCAAGTGCACCTTAGTCTTCAAACTGACAGTTTTGCTCTTGAAAGAGATCTTATGCGACTGATTTGCTTAATCAATATTTTGTTTGATTTCTTGAGTGCTGTCCAGCCCAACTTCACACAGGAGCACAAGAAATGCCTGCAATTATGAAGTCACAAGGATGTAGACATGGAGCTGTCAATGGGGACTGCTATAAGTAAAAACTAGAGGATCCCCTGAATATTGTACTCATGTTATAACCCCTCTATGATCTAAGGACAGAGAAATGTCTGAAGAGGGCTTCCCACAAAATGGTTTCAACTCTAGGGTTCAGAATATATTTGAATTAGAGGAAAAAGAAGGGCAACATTAAAAAAATACAAAAGAAAACAGATCAATTCCTGGCACCCAACATGATATGCAACTAGGCATTTGTGAAATGGTGCTTCCGCACACAGGACATCAAGGAGACAGTGATGTCTGAGTCCCCGGAGCAAACCATCGTCCTATGATTAAAACAGGGCCTGACTTTCATCCTCTTGTTAGAATAAGAATAATGAAAATTCACCTATATTTAAAATATATACAGTAAATTATCACAAACACTTAAAGTTATTACTACAAGGATATTTACAGTTTTCAATTTTTGAGACAGCTTAAATGTCTAAGAACTAAAAATTATTTAGTGGTTGGTGCATAAATTTGAATAATAGTGATATTAACTGATCTTCCTTGTAGGCGCGTATGGATATTATTGTATCAAAGACAGCATTGTACTTCAAGCCAGATCTTGATATGTTCTTTTTGATGATGAATGAATAAGACACCATTCCCCTTCAATTTGTCATTCCTGGCATAGTAAACCATGTGATTGTCAGATTCAAAATGACCAATACCAGCTCACTAACACCTAGGATTCGATGTTTATGTGCTCCATTTAATTTCTGACAAGTTCCAATTTTCCTAGATTCATACTTCATACATTCCATGTTCTGATTATCAATGGATGTTTACAGTTGTTTCTCTTCATTTTGAGTTGTACCACATCAGCAAATGAAGGTCTCAAAGGTTTTACTCCATTCATGTCTTCAGTCAACTCTACTTTGTACCATGGACAAAATCTGCATTATAAAACCACAGACTGCCAAAAAAAAAAAAATAAATAAACCAGTCTGTGTTGGAAGAAGTACAGTCAGAATGCTCTTTGGAAGCCAGATGGCCAGACTTCATCTCTCAAACTTCGGAAATATTTTCAGGAGGGACCAGTCTCTGGAGAAGTATATCATGTTTGGTAAAGAGCAGGGCTGGAGAAAAAGAGGAACTCCCAACGAGATGGAATGGCACAGTGACAGCAGCTATGGGCTCCAAGGTAGCAACAATTGTGAGACTGATGCAGCAGTGGGCAGTGTTTTGTTCTGCTGTACACAGGGTCACTATGAGTCGGTACCAAATTGGTAGCACCTAACAACAAAAACTATTTGCAAAAAGTATGCCACACAACAGAAAAACAGAGACATTAAAATGATGCTGCATAAGAAACACTTAAAGACTTAAAACAGATATATGATATATTATTGATGGAGTCCTGGTGTAGCACGGCAAAATAATGCACTGGACCACACAGTCAGTTTTAATCACTAGGTCCGGTGGTTTAAACTCACCAGCCGCTCCTCTGAAACCCTATATAGGGTCGCTATGAGTCGAAACCGACTGTAAGGCACTTAACAACAACAATAACATATTATTAAGTAAGAAAAGCAGGCTGTACAACATTACAATACCACTTTTGTTCAAAAGGTACACAAATGACTAAAAGACTATCATATGGTGGAACTGAATATGGAAGTTTTTATTTTGTTTTTTCTTCCTTGGATGGGTAGGGGCTAAGCTTCCTGTGTTTTTGAAAACAAGCATGTAGTTTTATAAGAAAAAAGTTATAATTACGTGTTCTATAGGGCAAATCTGCTGCAAAAGACCTCTGTACAGTGCTAAAGATCAATAATGCCACCTTGAGGACTAAGGTGTGCCTGACC
>NW_006408848.1:1020174-1044816 GCF_000296735.1 Chrysochloris asiatica
AGGGACCAGTCCCTGAAGAAGAACATGATGCTGGGTAAAGTGGAAGGTCAGCGAAAAAGAGAAAGATTCTCAATGAGATGGATTGACACAGTTGACAACAACAAGGGGTTCCAATATAGGAAAGATTGTGGAGGATGGCGCAGTACCACGCAGGGTTCTGTTTCGTTGTATGTACGGTCACTCTGAGTCAGAACCAACTCAAGTCACCAAACAACATGTGCTGTGTTTCAGATATGCCTGATGATAAAGGCTAGGATATACATACTCACGTGCCTCATCCACCACCTCATCACCTGCAGTCGAAGGAGGGTGTTCTAATGTGCCCAAAAAAACAGGCTATGCTGAGAAGGCTCTAATATTCCTGATGGAAGAGAGGAGTGGGAAGGGACAGGCTGGACTACACTGAGGCAGGAGGGATACGATAGGAAGACAGGTCAATACAGACCCCAGTGGCTTTGTGAAAATGGTATTTGGCTAGATCTTCATAAGTCATGTTGTTGTTGTTGTTGTAAAGTGCCATTGAGTTGGTTCTCACTTATCGCAAACTGGTTTAGGGTTTCTGAAAGCAGCTGGTGAGATTGAACTGCCAAAGTTATCCTACAGCACCACATGTAAGCCATACGAAAAAGAAAGAAAAATAAGAGCAGAAAACCTTGTCCCTAAAGTACTCAGCTTCTAATATTTGGGCTTCCAATGAAAGCCACCACCACTTGTCAGTCAGTTTGTTGTGTTTTGGTGTTGCTTTGATGCTGGAAGCTATGCCACAGTATTTTAAATACCAGCAGGACACACTCGAGGTGAGCAGGTTTCAGCTGAGCTTCCACACTAAGACAAACAAGGAAGAAGGAGACAGACTACTTCTAAATGGCTAGCCACTGAAAACCTTATGAAAGGAGTTGAACACCATCAGATAGCATGGGACTATTGAACATTGAAACGTTATGAACAGCACCAGAACATTGTCAGATACAGTGCCAGAAAAAGAACAATGAACTCAAGCATAACAACATTGTGAGGATGGCGCAGGACTGGGTAGTGTTTCGTTCTGTTGTGCATAAGGTCACTATGAGTCAAAACTGCTTTCATGGTACCTAACAACAACAACAAAGAGAGCCAAAACCATTTTGCAGAGGCAGATTTTTTTTTTTTTTTTAATGTTTTATTGTGAATTATGTGTTAGTTTACATGGGAAAACATTAGCTTTACATTCACCCTATCGTGTATCGTTTCACTGCCATGATTGAGGCAGAGATTTTTATAAGAGTACAGGAGGAGAAAAGAGGGAGCACCTGAGCATGTTTTATAACAGGCATGTATGATTCTGCCAGCCTCTCAAGTGAAATGAAATGTTGATTTAGAGCAGGGAATGCTTTTGATATTCTCAGCTAGTCTTAGAATAATTTTAGGAGGCAACGTGCTTTGGAAGTAGCATAAAATTGGAAAGTTTGCTTATTAATTACAGCCAGACTTCAGCTGTTTCACAAGGGATCCATGGCTGCATGTGTACAGAGAGGAGTCCTACGTGGTACAATTGGCTGCTAACTGAAGGTTGGAGCTGCAAGCTCACCCAGAGGCACCTTGGAAGGAAGGCCTAGCAATATACTTCTGAAAAATCAGCCTTTGAAAATCCTATGGAGTTTTTATTCTGACACAAATGGGTTTGCCATCAGTTGGAGTCTGTCTACTCAGTGGTAACTGACTTCACACAAAATACAAAGATAAAGCATAAGTCTAGGCACGAGAGGACTACAGTTATTCTTGATTAAGCCAACTATTTATTATGAACTCTTTATCAAATTAGGAGTCCTGGTAGGATGCTGTAGGATAAGCACTGGACAGCTAACTTCAAGGTCTGTGGTTCAAACTCACCAGCAGTTCCTTGGAAACCCCATACAGGGTAGCTATGAGTCAAACTGACTAGAGGGAACTTAACAACAACTTTACCAAATTATTTCTTTAAATCTTAGTGTCTTCATCTTCATCCAACAAATCCAACAAATGGGATTAATAATACTTATGTGGCAAGTAATCTACCACAAATTAATAAAATTTATTTTTGCTACACTGCAAAACCCTTAAGGAGCTCTGGTGTGCAGTGGGTTAAGCATTGAACTGCTAACCAAAAAGTCAGCATTTTAACTCACCAAGTTTGGGGAAAAGATTTGGCATTTTGCTTTCGTAAAGATTTACAGCCCTGAAACTATAAGGAGCAATTCTATTCTGTCCTAGAGGTGGAATTGACTCGACGGCAGTGGGAGGGAGTAGAACCCTTAGAAAAACATTCAATTTCCTCTTATGCCAGTGTGAAGAAGTGACTTATAGTCAGATTTAAATTTGATTGTAGAAACAATAAGTAAGGTGACATTCTAACATCCAGAAGCAGTGACGCAAACTTCCCTCCTAGGCTGTGCATAAGGATTAAACAAAACAGTAGATGTCAGAATGTTATATCAACTGTCAAACAATGTTCAGATGCTAATTATTATTAGTACAAATGTCATTCACATACAGCAAGGCAGAAAGACCCAGAAGACCTGGGATCTTGTCCCAGATCCACCCATCTAGCTGCTGTGACCATGTTTTCTTCATCTGTAAAAAGGACACAAACCCTGTGCCTTGTTCCACCTATCTCATAGGGTTATACTTAGGCTTAGATGAGATCATTGAAGTTAGAGAATACTGGACGGTGCTGGACAAGAGTAAACCATAAGTTAGCCACAAACAAAAGTCAGCAATAGCACTTCACAGCAAAACTCTGGGATCTTTGAGCATTAAACAGATTAAAATGAACTGATTAGGTTACTTTATCCAAGAAAGTCTCCATAAAAACAAAATTCCAAATATCCAAAATGTCCACCAATAGTGGAATGTTGTTGTTGTTGTTGTTATGTGCCGTTGAGTTGGTTCCGACCCATAGCGACCCTGTACAGGGTTTCCGAGGCTGTAAAAGAAAGCCTCCTCTTTCTCCCGTGGAGTGGCTGATAGTTAAATAGATAAAGCTAATGCTACATGGTACATTAATCATATAATGGATCACAGCAAGGAAAATGGAGCATTTTAACATACAGTACACATAACAATACTGATAGCAAGAAGCAAGACTTGAAAGAATATACACGGTGATTTCCTCATTCAAAGTCAAAACAGTCAAAATATGGTAAGCACTGCACTGGGAACCACAAAGATCCACAGTTCTAGTCCACCAAATGTTCCTTGGGAGATAGGCGAGGCTTTCTGCTCCCTTGCAGATTTAAGGCCTCAGAAACCCTATACAGGGTCCCTATGAGTTGGAACTGACTTGACAACACATAACAACAATAACAACAAAAACACTTAGGCAATAAAATTATCATTAGAATGTGGTGGTGGTGGTGGTGATGTGCTGTGGAATCGGCTCTGATTCATAGCAACCCTGAATAGGGTTTCTGAGGCTGTAAATCTTTACAGGAGCAGAAAGCCTCAACTTTCGCTTATGGAATCGCTGGTAGTTTTGAACTGCTGAACTTGAGATTAGCAGCCTGACTTTTAACCATTACACTGCCAGAGCTCCTTGTGAATGTATACGTCATGTTATTTTCTATATGTGTATTTTGCTATGTAACAAAAGAAAAGTACAATGAAAAACAAAAAAATCAAGTGGATTCGATGCATATTAAATTTTATCTCAACAGTGTATCTGTTTTCTTTTTTAGGCTTTTGGTAAGGTTTTGTTTCAATTCCAATCTCAGACATGTAAGTAAGAAATTTCTCTGTTGAGATTTTATTTAACCACTTCAAAAGGAAAGTTATATTTATAAAATAGGTTATGGTGATTTAAGTTGGCTACAATGTACTTATGGAGTCCTGGCAGCATAGTAGGATACAAGTTGGACTGCTAACTGCAAGGTTAGCAGTTCACATGTACCAGTTGCTCATAAGGAGAAAGATGAGGCTTTCTGCTTCCATAAGGATTTACAGGCTTGGGAACCCTATATAGGGTCACTATGAGACAGAACTGACTTCACACATAACCACTACCACCATGTACTTTATTAGTAATGATTGATCACTTGGTCATTTTGAGGGTTAAATTAAAAATTCTAGTATTAATAATAAAAAGACTATAGGGCTGTAGTAACCACTTGAATGTAATACTACCAGCCTAAGAGAAATGCCAAGTTCTACATGATGATTTAGGGGCACCATGACTTACCAGTTGGCTGGGTTTGTGTTATTCTCTTGGGGTAAGTCTTGCTTCGACTTCTTGTCACATTCTGATCTGGCCGGGGAAGTTGAATAGAAAGGTCTCTGCTCATTTGCAAAGCTGTCCTGCCACTTGAAAATGCAACATTTTGATTAAAAAGAGGTTTAAAAAAATCATATAGCCACAAAAGTAAACAAGGGCTTTTTCAGAATATCTGCAAAGTCTTGGGCAGGGGGATGACACACTGACACAACTGGCTATCAGGATGTTGCAGTTCTTAACTGATTCTTATTTCAGAGGTGATCAAAGAAGCAGTGCTAAATTCCAAAAGGAGAGATTTAGACAGACTCTAATAAAGAACCATGTGGCATTGTAAGATAAGCATTGGTCTGCTAACCAAAAGGTTGGAAATCCTATTCAGGGTCACTATGAGTCCTGCTGTGGTACTGTGGGTTAATGCACCTGCGCTGGACTGCAAAGTCATTTGAACCAGAAGGTCAGCAGTTCAAGCTCACCAGTCGCTCCTCAGAAACCCTACACAGGGTCGCTATGGGTCGGAACCGACAACATCACTTAACAACAACAACGAGTCGGAACTGACTTGACAGCATTTAACAACAACAGCAAGAAAGAAACGGAGAATTTGGATTAGATTTAAGTAGAATGATGAACTAGAACTAGAGGTTGCTGACAGTCTCTTCCAGCTCTACAATTTTATAATAAAGATACTATGTTGGGCCAACACAAGAGCAATCATCTACATGACTATCCCCCTATGCAGTACTTAAATGGCAAATTGTAAAGCATCCCCCACAGGATCACTCAATGTGATGTGATTTAACTCTGAGCCTTCCTATAGAACAATCAACTACTTATTAAGACCATCTCACCTGTGCTAGGTCTGTGCTCTTTAGCCCAGAGATTCAAAGCTAGCCCAGAACTCCACACAAAGTGCTTCTTTTCCAGCAATACAGAGAATTCCAGAGGGTAAGCTTTTCCCAAGTCTGGGCTACTCTCATCAAGAAACTTTCCTCATATAATTTATGATCAAGATTTCAGTGAACATTCAGCTTACTGAAATTTCAATGCACACCTGCGGAATTTGCACCAGTGACTGATCCTGGTATCACACAGAAGAATATTATTATTATTATTATTAGTTGTTGTTGTTATGTGCTGTCGAGTGGGTTCCAACTCCTAGTGACTCTGTATAGGGTTTCTGAGGAGTGGCTGGTAGGTTTGAAAGCTGATCTTGTGGTTAGCAGTCCAGTGTTTATCCTACAGCACCACACCAGGACACCACAGAAGAATATTATTTAGGTTCAGGAAAAATGCATTTCTGCATGTTTATTCTGATTCCCCACTAGCAGAGCCAACTACAAGGTGTGGGGTGGATAAAAGCCTTTAAAGGTCCCAAGTCCTGTTTAATCCCATTATTTAAAGGTGAAATATTGGCAAATTGCTTCCCAAAGGAGATTAAACAAGACTTAGAAAGTAATATTGACTTCACGCCCACAAGTCAGTTCTGACTCATAAAGACCCTATATGGGTTTCCAAGGAGTAGCTGATAGGTTTGAACCACCAACCTTGTGGTTAAGAGTCCAGTGCTGATCCCACAGTGCCACACTGGCACTTTAACAAGAGAAAGTAAGATTCAGTCCTAAGTGCTTCTGTTAGCATTTTGCATTCTCACTATCCCCCTCCAGTTCTATTACAAAGAAAGGTTGCTTGAAACACTCATTAAAATTGGCTCTAATGAGGCCAACTAGGGACACCTCTTGGTAGAAGTTACCACTGGAACTAAGATGCCAGATCCCATCCATGGTAGCTCATGCCAAGTCACGGTTTTGTCACCTCTGCTCTCTTTGTAAACTCTTTCTGCATATTCAATAGCTCACAGAAATCAAAAAGATGAGAAAGAAGAGAAACAATGACAAGTTGCCTTTCAATAGAAACTTTACTATTTTTTAAAGATAGTAATAAGATAATACAAATTTCAATATCTCTCTCCTAGAAAGCTTTAAAAAATTTACATTTAGAGAGAAAAATTCCATTATTATGTACAGTTTGCAGTCTGATGATAAGTTCACCTTATAATACACTTTCTCTGTCATAATCAGAAAGATGTTAGCACTGTGTACTTCAATGTACAGACAGGAAAAACTATTTGCCCTAAAAATATAACCCAATATGTAGATCACTTAGGCCTTTGATAGTAAGATTTTACTTTTATTATTCAATGCTTCCTCATGCTTTCTCTCTTTGGAACAAAGGAGAAATGAAAAAATCATATAACAAAATTAATTAAGATAATGGTCCAGAAGCAAAAACAGTTCTTTGACAGGCTACGTGGGCCCAGGAAGGAAGAAGTTTTCGGGCCTCTAGCTGGCCACATGGCAGAGCCTGGCAGTCGGGAAGAAGGGGCAGCTGGTACCTTTGAGGGCCCAGTTGAAAACATAGCTCTTATCTCTCGTCAGCAGTGTGACTATTAGCAGGTTGTTCTGCAAACCTTCCAGAGCCCTGTTTTCCTCATTTATATTTCTCCTTGTTCTTACTCTTTCTTAGGGTTGTAGCAGAAAGTGTGTGACAGTTATAGAGATGGACAGTTGTGATACTGTCGTTAGATGTCGTTGAGTCCGTTCCAACTCATAGAGACCCTGTAAACCCGGAAGGAAACATTGCAGGGTCCTGCTTCACCCTCACACTTAGTTTCAATGGTACTACATCCTTGCCTCCTCACACTCTGGCACTCACCCTCGTCCCAATTCTATGGTGAATGGTACTGCCAAATCCTTCAATCTCAAAGTGAGTACACAATTAACAATCAGCGGGGAGTGGGAAGAGAGCAAGAATAGAAACACCAAGCCTCTCCCGGTTTTACTGATTAAGGGTTCTTTACTTTTGAGGTGGTGGTTATGTGCCGTGGAGTCAGTTCTGACTCACAGCGACCCTGTACAGGGTTTCTGAAGCTGTAAATCTTTACAGGAGCAGAAAGCCTCATCTTTCTCCCACAGAACAGCTGGTAGTTTCAAACTGCTGACCTTGCAGTTTGTGGCCCGATTCGTAACCACTATGCTCTTCAAATTTCTCATCTATAAAATTGAGTGTACGAAAAAACCTCCTTTGGTAGGTCATTGTTGTTGTTAAGTGCTCTTAACTCATAGCAACCCCGTATAGGGTTTCAAGGAATAGCTGGTGGGTTTGAGCTGCCAACCTTGCCAGTCCAGTGCTGATCCTATAGCACTGCATGAGGAGTCCTTATATGAAGTAAACAAAGTAACACATATAAAAGCCCAAGGAGGTGCTCTCTCTTCCACACTTTTTGAAATGTGAAATCCCATGAGAAATCATATGACTTAGGTCCTACAAGGAGGGTATCTGGGTTCTCAGTGTGGCTCTCGGAGTCCTGGTGTGGCACTGCGGATTAATGCACAGGGCTGCAAGGTGGGTTTAAATCACAAGGTCAGCAGTTCAAGCTGACCAGCTGTTCCTAGGAATTGAAACCAACTTGAGGGCACTTAACAACAGGGTGACTCTTAGCCCTTGATTTCATTTCAGCAATGTGAATACTATAAAACTCATTCATGAATGAAAACTAAGAATCTCCTGAATATTTTTTGTTTTCTATACTAAAATTTTTAGAGGAGCTGATCAGCAGGTACTTTGTCCTATGGAGTGGCTGGTGAGTGCAAACTGTCAGCCTTTCAGTTAGCTGTGGAATTCAAGGACCCTTAACTACTGCATATCCAAAGATCCTTTTCTACAAATCTAACAACGGGTAAAAGTAAGGTAAAAATTTAAGAAAATCAAAGAAGGAGATAATCAACTTAATAGTAAAATATTTACTCAATCTCTAAATCAAAGTATTGGTCTTGGATAGTAAAACAAGTTTTAAAAATGAATGAAAAGATCAGATTTCAACTCAGTCTTTCTCCACAAATTTAATTTTGGATTTTACAAAAGATTAGCTATTGTATATATAAATTTTTTAAAACTCTGATTTTCTGTCTCCTTAAGTAATGACTACTATTCCAAAAGGATGCAAAAATCCTTTTGGTACTTTACAAGTCTAAAATGTACAAAAGAGGATTTCTTTCTGTTTTCCTCCATCAAGCAATATTTATAGACAAGGATACTCACACACATCATTATAAAAACAAATCCAAGTATGCACACAAATGCTGACACCAACATCCATCCACACAGCACACTCACTTTTCTACCCTGTTCTTTACTCCTCTGCTCCAAAAGCATGCAGGCTGCAGGAAGGGGCTGTCTATGTTTCCAAAGCACGGCTTTTATTTCAGAATAGCTCCAGAATGTCTCAATACAGTGTCAGGTATACGATGCATGTTAAAAACTGGTGGCTTTTTCTTTCTTGAGAATAAACACCCAGCAATTGGAGTACTGGTATGGTACTGCCAGATAAGCACTGGACTGCTAACCACAGGTTGGTGGTTCAAACCCAACAGCTGCTCCTTGAAAACCCTATATAGCCTCACTATGAGTCAGAACTGACTCCACAGTACTTAACAAGAAGTCAGACACCTACCCTTTGTCTATTTAAGGCTCTGACTGGTGGCATGAAATGTGTCTCTTCCAAGGATGGCTAACACTACTGCTTCCTACATACAGACATGTAGATTTAGGTTTCATTGAGACTTATTAAGCAGTTAACACCAGCCATGAAATTAGAACAGATTTTGCAGAGCCTCCAATTCTGCAAAGGTTACCTTTAATTACTTTCTTGGAAGAAATATTTAATATGCAAACTTCACTAACATTCTAATAATAATTCCCAGTAGCCACAACATTTGCATTTCAATAAATTTGAGAAATCAGGTATGGCTAGATTTGTAGAAGCCAACTAAAGCATATGTTAAACAGCATAATTACAATTTCAATAGTATGAACATTGAAACAGATGCCTGTTCACTAACTAAGTCCAGTGATAAGCAGATCAATTTACATATTCTCTTTATAAACTGGGAATAGTGGCTCCTCGGAAACCCTACCCTGGGTTGCTGTGAGTCAGAACCCATGCAATGGCATTTAACAACGACCTAGAGGATTACCCCAAATATTGGTTATTAGCTGCTTTTCTCAATAGAGAAGTAAATGATCTTTCCCTAAATTTCTCACAATTATATTACTATCTAGGGATAGCCTGAAGGTTAAATTGTGAGACAATGAATGCCTTCATACAAATATCAAGAATATCTATAATACAATAAAACATAAACTTTCTTTTCAAATCATCAAAAGATCAAATATCATAGTGTGTAATATGCACAGATAAATGCCCTAAACAATTAATTACCTACTCTTTTATTATCTCTGGTTTTAAATTCAAGAAAACTGGGTTGTAAAAGAAAGGAATTATAATCTGGTACATTAGTGTGCTTCCAACCCTTGACTCTGCTTTCTCTTTAAGTCTCCTAGGGAAGCATGTCATTAAATGTGATGTCTCTTATGGAACTGACAGGACAGTGTGGTCCCATCTCCTGCAGGTGGGTTTACAATGTCCTCGCTGCTTTGATAATACTGTAGCTCCCTGAAGGCAGAAGCACTTAAATCTGATCCGCCTTTGTGTCTCAGGGCACCTAATAGCTACCTTGCATCTCATAGGCTCTCTACTGAACAGAATAGATGGAAACCAAAAAAAATCAAATAAAAAGCACTTATTCCAAAATATAGAACACACTCTCATTTTTAACTCTGGTTTTGAAGACACAAACATGTGCCTAGTTATATCACAGTAAGGCTTTTTCTACAACAGGCTAACAGTCTCCTCGTGTTTCAATGCACAGTCTTTGGGCATTAATTAGACAACAGCGTAATTGCTTGCTAGCTTGGTCACCTTGAAAAGTGACTCATCCTCTGGGTCTTAGTTTGTTCATGGAGTTGGGGGATGATAATACAGAAGAACTGTGGTGATTGTTGTTGTTGTTGTTGTTAAGTGCTGTCGAGTCGGTTCCGACCCATAGCGACCCTGTACAGGGTTTCCAAGGGTGTAAATCTTTACAGGAGTAGAAAGCCTCATCTTTCTCCCGCAGAGCAGCTGGTAGTTTCGAACCGCTAACCTTAAGGTTCGTATCCCGATTCGTAACCACTACGCTACCAGAGCTTAGATGAAACAAACAATGGAAAGTACTAAGCAGGGCAAGGGCAACGAACCTCAAGGTCAGCAGTTCGAGACTACCAGCTGTTCGGTGGGAGAAAGATGAGGCTTTCTGCTCCTATAAAGTCTTACAGCCTTGGAAACCCTATACAGGGTTGCTATGAGTCAGAACCAACTCCATGGCACTTAACAACAACAAGTGGGGCCCATGGCATTTAGTAATTGCTCAAAAAAATTAGACATAATTGCTACCATTACTAGGTGTAGCCTTAATGTTGCAGGAGGCCGATTTAACTCACACCCTAAAGAATACTTTGAGTTACTATAGGGGATCCATCAAATCCTAGGAACACAATCAATCAGGGACTGTTCAGAACATCCACCTTGTTTCATATACACAAAAAATAATTGGAAATAAGTGATAACTTTACCAAAATTCATAAACTCTATTATATTCTAAAATCCCTAACCTTAAAATAGTAAATACAGACATTATAAATAATTTTATCTGGAAAATCTTTTTTGTCAAGAATATTTCAAGAAACTTTTACACCAAGGCACTGTGGAAAATAAGGGAAAAAATATGAAGTACATATTTACTCATTCATACATACATATATGCATTCATACATTAAGGATAAAAAAAACCATATTTACCTGTACCGGTGCTTATAACTCATGGATCCAAATTTGCTGAGTTTTCTTGACAATGAATTTGATTCATTTTCTGGCATTCTAATTAATTTTGAGAAAGAAGGGCAAAAATACAAATACTTATGACACGCTTCTCATAAGAGGAACTATAATATGCCAATACTATTAACAGAGTTAGTGAAAATATTTTATTTATTCTACTTATTGGCAGGAAATAAGACCTGTTATTTTAAGCTACTACTTAAAACATAAACATACCTGGAACTTTATAAAGGCATTACCATTAAAATACTCATACTGTTTGTTAGAGTATTATATACATCACTGCCTTTGGACGTTTTAGTTATTCTCTGGCTCAATTTTCAGCCAAATAATAGATAGGTTTTTAAAGGGAACAATAACACTAATGAAGTATGCATGTCTTAGAATAATCAATCATTTGAGATCAAAAGGGCAGCATGTTCTCAAGGACAGAAGGGTTAGGAAAAAAGGAGGAACAGGAACAGGAAACACAGGGAGGAGGAGGATTAATTTATATCAACATTGAGGGGATTGTAAGCAATGAGATGAAACAAAAATATATGAGTTGTTGAATGTAAAACTGATGATCTGCTTTGTAAACCCTCACCCAATTCACATGACAAAGTTAAAACCATTTGTACCAAGAGGGACTCCATAACTGTTTCATGTAAATCAAATGGGAGTAAGGGGGAGAATTTTATTTAGTGTTTAATCAAAATAGATTTGTATTATCTGATAAAATCAGTTTTATCTTTGTAACATAAGAATGTGAGTCAAACAAACAGAAAATGTCCCTGTGATCTAATGGTCAATTCCCTAGCTTCATAGAGACATTTTCCTTATTTATCTCTGGGGTCACCGCACACTCTCCTAGTCACTCCTGGAATTCTGCAGGCTCTTCCTGTTCTCTAACTATTGCTGTGTTAAGTGCTGTCAAGTTGGTTCTGACTCACAGCCACCCACCCTGTATAGGGTTACTGAGTAATGGCTGGTGAGCTTGGAATGCCGACCTTGCAGTTCAAACCGACCTTTCAGTTGCATTAACCCAGAGTGCCACACCAGGACTCCTCTCTAAATATTGGGAGGATCCTAAATCTCAGTCCACTAGCTTTCTGGTTTTCCCTCTGTTGACTTTTTCTATAGATCATATCATTCAGCCCCTTTTCCTTTAACACCTACCAAATTTACATCACCAGTCTGGGCCTTTCCAGTAAACTTCAACTTTATACACACAATTGCCAACTATACACCTTCACTTAGATGGCTAATTGTTGTTGTTAGGTGCCTTCTAATCAGTTCTGACTCATAGCGACACTGTATAGGGTTTCCAAGAAATGGCTGGTGGGTTTGAACCACTGACCTTGTGGTTAGCAGACCAGCGCTTGTCCTATAATGCCACACCACGATTCATAGGTGGTTAATTATTGGTTAATTGTTGTTGTTGCTGAGTGCCATCAAGTCGGTCCGACTCATAGGAACCCTGTATAGGGTTTCTGAGAAGTGGCTGGTGAGTTTGAACCACCAACCTTGAGTCTCAAACCAACCCTGTGGTCCAGTGCTTATCCTACAGTTCCACACCAGGACTCCACTAGGTAGTTAATAGTAATTTAGACATTTCCCATTAGGTATGTCCAAAGCTATATTGAATTGCAAGTTCAGCGGTTCAAGCTCACCAGCTTCTCCTCGGAAACCCTATACAGGGTTGCTATGAGTCGGAATCGACTCAATAGTACTTAACAACAAAGCTATATTCCCTTATTTAACTGAAAATAAAAACTATCCTTGACTTGCCCTTTTTAAGAATATAAACAACTAAGATATCTATGCATATATACAAGGGGGAGCTTTAAATAAAGGTCATGGAAAAATGTAATGAAAAGATAATGCAATTTTTCCACAAACATTTTGAAGCTCCCTCACATGCTTGTATTAATACAATCCAAAAAAACTAGGTGACTAAAAAAATTAATAAAGGGAAACATTTATATGTTTCTATGTACAGACAACAGAATTCTGGCTATAAAAACAAAAGCAATTATAATTTGGTAGGACAATGAAAAACACTTTCACATTGGCGTACCTAAAAAATGTATGATGCTCTACACTACATTTCCAGAGATGTTTGCAAGCAGTTTTACTTCGAGCTTCAAAAAAGAATGAGGTTTCATTGCACTGAAAGAGAGAAAGAGAGAAAGAATATTAATTACTCACCATATTATTATAGCCCTCCTTTGGGTACCAAATAGTCAAAGAAGTAGGTAGAATATTGTTAACATATAAAATAATACTTTACATGGAATAATTTCTCTTGTTTCCTATGTTTAGAAGATTGTGTCAAAACTACCCTTCGATTAAAACAAATTACAAAATAGAAGTTCCAAATTAATCTCAATTTCACCACCTTTATGTATCACTCCTCAGGGCTATAGATGATCGAGGTGATGCCAATGAAGTTACAGCAAAATCTTCCGTCATAAAAGGCCACTGATACATGAAAAATACTGACTGTGAGGAAATCGACTCCTGATAAAATGGAGATGCTGATAAATCCCATTCTTAACTGTATTACTTACAGGGATACAAAGGCTACACTTCATACTTAAAACGCCTCAGGAGAAGCACTGGGAAGAGCATTCAACATAACACTGTAATCTGGGCAAGTTAAATAATGCCTCTGATTCTGAGTGTATCCATTCTGAATCAAATTATCAGATGGATTAAACTCAAATCATATGATCGCTATAATGTGCTGACTTTAAAATCTATTATATAATAGACACACAACAAATTTTAACTCTGATTTTATTTCAATAATTCCTGACTTCTCTGTATGTAACACATAACAAACAAAAGTAATATTAAAGGTAATTCTAATATTGCAAGAGAAGATACTAGTTTTTCATGGGACTGAATAGGAAACCAGGTACAACACATTATGAATACTGAAACACTAAATCACTAGCTTTGTGAAGTTATAGCATTGCTAATATAGTTTCAAATTTAAAAACCTAACTCAAGTTTCAAATGCAGAAAAGCCTCTGGGGTGAGGTTTCTGTAGGCTCTTAAACACAAAATTGTCAATGTAGAGGAGTCATTCAAATGATTTTTTTTCCCCTCACAGTTTAACAAGGACAGAGCATTTATATGTATGAAATTTCTCCCAAGTCCATCTGGCATGGCACTACATATTTTAGCAACTTATTGTAAAATAAAAGCTAATGATGAAAATACAGCCAGCGCGTGTGTGTTACATTAAATCTGTGCCCCCCCCCCCCAAAAAAAAAAACACCTTGTGAGGTGGAGGTAGAAATTAAGGATGATTTCTAGGTTCTGGTTTGGATACTGTTAACTACAGAAATAGAGTAAATGGAAATTTTGAGGGATTTGGATTTTGAAGGAATGCAGGATACGTTCAAGTTGAAAAATTTTTATGTTGAGGTGCCTATAGAATGGGTGTACTTTTGGGTGGTGCAAACAGTTAACACGCTAGGCTGTTAACCAAAACCTTGGGAGGTTCAAGTCTACCTAGAAATGTCTCAGAAAAAAAGCCTGCTGATTTATTTCAGGTAAATTTAATCGTTAAAAACAATGACACACAATTCTACTAAGACACCCACGGCATCCCATGAATCAATGCTGACTCCACAGAAACTGGTGAACTGGTATGGAATAGGGAGTGAAGCACACCTAGTGGGTCAGTAAACATGCTGGTCCAGAGCTCAGGAGAGAGGTCACAGCTGCTGACACAGATAGATGATTTCACCACAGAGTGGCTCATGGAGAGAGTACAGAGCAGATAAAGGTGGCAGCACAGGAAAGATGCTCATGAAGGAGTAGGCAGACAGGATAAAAAAAGAAGCAAGAGACAATGGTGTGGAATGGGCTGGAAAGAGAACTGAAAGTCTCAAGTGACCCACAAAGGTTAAATAACCTTCACAAAGAGGTCACAGCATTTCACAGCAAGAAATCTTTGGTGACTTCACTGAAAGGAGTAGGGATTTCAAAATTAATTAGAGATGGAGTAGAAAAGTCAATGAATTCAGAAAGCATTTCTTTCACATGCAAAAGAAACTGAAAGGGAAGATCATAGGAAATCAAAGAATATCTTAGGTTACAGAGTATCAGGAGAGAGGAATGCTTAGAGGGGATTTTTTTTGTTTTGTTTTTCTCTGAAAGATACACATTAGGCAAAAGTTACCAAAGTGACAAGGGAATCTTGTTTCTCTCACCACACCCCTCCCCAGAGGCAACATTATTATGAATGTCTTATATAAAAACTGGATTTTCCTAACATATACTGTACAAGTCATTTACTTAAAAAATGATTTTGCTTCGATGGCATTCTATGAGGATACATTATTAAGATAAAGTGAATACCAAGGCAGGTTCATGAGCTGACTTTGACTCTTTGTGACCCCACATGTGTTAAAGCAGAAACTGAGATCCATAATGTTTTTAACGACTGGTTTTTTAAAAGTAGATCTCCATGTCTTTCTTCTGAGTGGATTCAAACCTCCAATCCTTTGGTTGGTAGCTACTATCTGTACCACCAAGGGACTCACTCTCCCCCACAACTACCTTCCTTGGTATATGGGACCCTGATGATCTTCAAATGCCTTTTAGCAATAAAAACATTATGTGAATCGGGACATACTAGACATTACCACCTATAAGAAATGGTGACACATACTTCTACATTTTAGCAAAAAAGTTAAAAAATAAGGTATAATTTAAACTATCTAAACAAAATTTTCAAAACTTACTTAACTGCATATAATTCAGGTTTTCAAAAGTAAACAAAAGCATGCTTAATCTTAAAAAAAATTAAGTAAAATTTTAAAATTCTTTTCTAAACCTCACTCTTGTTTGACTGGTTTTCACTTTATTCTTAGGTCTGGTTAAGTAGAGGAAAACGTTTTTTTAATATATTTTTTAAATTACCATCACCTAATGAAAAGATAAAAGGTACTGGATTTTCTTCATGTTTCCTGGGATATACATGTATTAAAGAATGAAAGAGCCTCCCACAGGTCTTCTAATTACTTCTGCCGTGTACAAATGACAAGTATGAACTCATTCTCCATTTACAGAGATTTTGAAAACCAGCTGCCTATTTATTAATCCCATTGTTGGCAGAATGATCCAAACACTAAAAGAAAGGGTAAAACAACTAAAAAGGGAGCCAGGCATTCTGAATAAATTCTGTGTTCTTTTGCCATTTGCAGTAACTGCTGGCGGGAATGTAACTGATGTGACATTTTAAAAGTCTCTTTCTTTCTCTTACTCTCATGCCTACTAATAAAGCTTTCCCAAACAGACACAGCCAATTAGCACATTTCCACTCATTCATGAAAAGAAGAGCAGTTGCTTAATTTAAGTAGTTTATTCCAACCTACAGTTAAAAAACCGTATGCAAGCATCCTAAGTTTGCTTTTTGCAACATTATTCAAACATTTTTTATAATTTTGGCCATTTCATGTCATAGGAAGAGCGACTGCTTGAAACTATTTTTTGTTTTATAAACAGCTCAAGCTTAAATTGCTTTTAACTCATATACTTTATTTAGGGGATTATTAAGTTTAGATAAAATTCTCAATCATACCAGTTCTAAGAATTGAGGGCCTAATAGGTGGGCTAACACGCCAGACTGCAAAGCTGTTTGAACTGCAAGGTTGGTGATTCAAGCTCACCAGCTGCTCCTCGGAAATCCTATACATGGTTACTATGGGTCGGAACCTACTCAACGGCACATAAGAACAGCAACAACATGTACTATGATGAAGTCCTGGTGTGGCGCTATGGGTTAACAAACTGGGCTACAAAGTCAGTTTGAACTAGAAGGTTGGCAATTCAAGCTCACCAGCTGCTCATTGGAACCCTATATAGGGTCACTATGAGTTGACCCAACTCAAAATCACTTAATAACAACAGCAACAACAAACATACTATGATACCTGTAGGGTAAGCACTTGACCGCAAGGTTGGTGATTCAAACTCACCAGCCATTCTTCAGTAACCCTATACAGGGTTGCTATGAGTCAGAACCATCTTGACAGCACTTACCACCAACAACTATGATATCTAGGCAATCAATAGTACAGTACTAGAAATCTCACATTTCATATGGAAGACTTGAATTCAGTTCCCACTCTGGAACTTCCAGACTAAGACAGACTAGAAAGAAAACCCTGGCAATCTACTTATGAAAAATCAGTCACTGAAAATCCAATGGATCACAATGGTCCAATTCAGAACAGGTCATGGTAGAAGGCGCAGGACTTGGCAATGTTTCCTTCCATTAATAATAAATAAAATCAACTTGTACTCTTTTACAATGTGGTATTGATATCATTTTCTTACTTGAAGGTTTTATTGTGGTTTAGATGAAAGTTCACTCAGCAAATTAGATTCCTATTCATTAATTTATACCCAAATTGTTTCTTGCTATTGGTTATAGTTTGTAAAATGTGTCAATACTCTTACAATGTCCACCCTGCCTACTCTGATTCCATCTATCCAGTTTCCCTACCCTTCCTCGCCTTTTCATCTTTATTTTTGGGATAATGTTGACCATTTAGTCTAGTACAGTTGAATGTTTAAAGGAGTACATTTCTCATGGGTGTCACTGTTTTTATATATCAGGATTGGAGGAAGACTCATTAACAACCTGTGATATGCAGATGACACAACCTTGCTTACTGAAAGTGAAGAAGACTTAAAATATTTACTGATGAAGATCAAATAGCATAGCCTTCAGTATGGATTACATCTCAATGTAAAGAAAACAAAAATCCTCACCACTGGACCAATAAACAACATTCTTATCATAGAGAAAAAGACTGAAGTCGTCAAGGTCTTCCTTTTTCTTGGAACAACTATCAACACTCATTGAAGCAGAAGTCAACAAATCAAACAACAAATTGCATTAGGCAAATATGCTGCACAAGACCTTTTGAAAATGTTGAAGAGCAAAGATGTCAGCTTGAGGACTAAGGTGTGCCTGACCCAAGTCATGGTATTTTCAATAAGCTCATATGCATGCAAAAGCTGGACAGTGAGTAAGGAAGACCGTAGAAGAACTGATGCCTATGAGTTATGGTGTTGGAGGAGAATACTGAAAGTGCCATGGGCTGCCAAAAGAAGAAACAGATCTGTGTTAGAAGAAGTGTAGCCAGAGTGCTCCTTGGAGGCCAGGATGGCCAAACTTCATCTTTCATTCTTCAGACATATTGTCAGGAGGGACCAGTTGCTGGAGAAGGATATCATGTTTGGTAAGGTGGAGGGTCAGAGAAAAAGAGGAAGACCTCCAGTGAGATGGATTGGCCAAGTGGCAGCATCAGCGGGCTCTGCTGTGCATAAGGTCTCTATGAGTCAATACTGACTCCATGGTACCTAACAACAATAACAATATATGTTAATCTATCATTTTCCTGAAAGGTGATCTCCAGCAATGGCTTCAGTTCTAGGTTAAAAGGCAAAGTTTTCGGGGTTCTAGTAAGTCTGAAAATTGACCTTTGTTCTACAGTTTTCTTCCATTCTAATTGACCTTTCTGTTGTGTCCCTAGTCAGAATGGTTGGTAATGGTAGTTGGACACCATGTAAATGCTGTGGACTAATCTGTTTCTTAAGTCTTTGGTTTCCTTCACTCACTTTTGCTCTACATGGGAAGAGACCAATAGTTACATCATAGAAAGCCTTTTGTAAGCTTTTAAGACCCCAAACACTATTCACCAAACTAGAATGTAGAACATTATCTTTACTAAGTTATGCCAATTGACGTACTTGTCCCACAAGGCAAACCCAGTAAATGAATACACGAGGTCTTATTCACTGTTGCTGCTGTATAAAATTACTATAAATGTAGTGTCTTAAAACAATATAAATTTATTATCTTACAATACTCGTAGTCCTTTCCTGTGCAAACATTCAGTTGGTGTAATGTGACGCTTTCTGCTTCCGTGAAGATTTAAAGTCTCAGAAGCCCCACACAGGGTCACTATGAGTCAGAACTAACTCCATGGCACTTAACAATAACAACAAGATGGCAAAACAATTACAATACAGAAACCAGTATTGAGTACCTATTCCATATCTGAATTTAGGCTAGGTGCTTTCAGTCTTACAACAATCCTCTAAAAAAGATAATATTATCTTCATTTGCTACGTAAGGGGATTTAGGATAAATGTTACTTAGTCCATTGCCCAAAGTTAGATACTTTTAAGTGAGAGGCCTGGATTTAAATCAGGTTATTTGACCATTACTGAACCTGAGTAATGTAAGCACTGGGCTTCAAGGTCGGTTTGAACCACAAGGTTGGTGGTTCAATCTCGCCAGCCACTGCTTGGAAACCCTATATAGGGGTCGCTATGGTTCAGAATCGACTCAACAGCACTAATATCAACAACTGTAGGATAAACAGTGCTGCAAACCATATCTGTGGTTCAAAGCCACTAGCTATTCCTTGAAACTCCTATACTGGGTCACTATGAGTAAGAAACAACATGGCATCACTTAACAACAACAATAAATAGAACTATACATGTACTTAGGGAGAAAAATGAGGTGTTCTGCTCCCATAAAAATTTACAGCCTTGGAAACCCTGTACAGGGTCGCTATGAGTCAGAATCAACTCCACGGCACACAGCCAGCCACCATATATGTACTTACCTATTGATAGATCAACCCCTCTCCTAGGAATTCACCATTAAAAATTCTGCCCAATAATACAGACATATATATGCATGAAGAACTGTTTGCATATATATGTATAATTGTATAATATTAGACACCTCCTAAATATCCCAGTCTGAGACTGCTTGAATAAACTATGATATGTACTTTCAATAGAGTCCTATATATCTGTACCAAAGAATGAGAAAATTGAGAATGACTCATATAAAGTGGCTTCTAAAGTTCAAACCACCAGCTGATTCTTGAGAGCCCTATACAGTGTTGCTATGAGTTGGAACCGACTTGATGACACTTAACAAGAACACAAAAAATGCAAAAGCATTTATGGTGTGCTATCTTTTAAATGTGTTTAATCTTTACAAAAGAGAAACACAAGGAAGAAAACCTTTTGCTTTTAAGCGCTGTTGAATCAGTTCCAACTTATAGAGACCCTGTATAGGGTTTCTGAGGAGAGGCTGGTGAGCTTGAACCACCGACCTTGTGGTTCAGACTGACCTTGCAGTCCAACACATTAACCCATACCTGGACAAGAAAACATCAAATTTGCCTATCTATAAGAAATGGTGAGGTAACAGGACTAACGGAATAAGAGTTACTAACATTTCTCTGAGTGTCCCTTTTCACCTAGTTTTGGAATGTTAATATTCTACGTATGAAAAGAAGTTTGTGGGAAAACTTTGTGCTCACGATAGAGTCCTTGCTCATCTTCTTACCAAAACCCAAATCCACTGCAAGTGAGTAGAATTCGACACATAATGATCTTGTACAGAATTTGGTTACGAATCGGGCTGTGAACCTTAAGGTCAGCGGTTCGAAACTACCAGCCGCTCCGCGGGAGCAAGATGAGGCTTTCTACTCCCGTAAAGATTTACACCCTCGGAAACCCTGTACAGGGTCGCTGTGGGTCAGAACTGACTCGACGGCACTTAACAATAACAACAACAACATACATTTTTATAGAAGTAGAAGGCCTCATCTTTCTCCTGCCAAGTGGCTGGTAGGTTTGAACTGCCAACATTGTGATTTGCAGTCCTGTATTTATCTTATCTCCTTATCCAACTTCAATTCCAGGGGAAATCATTGCAACCACTTCCCAGTCTCATGAGATTTCCCTTCCCTTTTCTCATTTTGTATTTAAACTCTTAACAAAACCACAACCTTGGTTAAATTCAGCTCTCTACTTTGTGCCTACATCCGTGTGCTGTATGTGACTGGAAAAAGTATTTACTGACTTAGTAAAAACAGTCAAAACGTCTTTAAATTTTGACTATAAATTTAAGTCTAATGAAACAAACATACTGATAAGTGCAAACAGGGTGATATAACTGAAAACTCAACATTTTGCAACCAACATAGTAAAAGGTTAGATAAAAAATGAATCCTCACTGAATATTAACTCTATAGAGTATTTGCATTGATTTAAATTGTTTTTCCACAGAGTACTTAGCTCCACCACTTGTCTGTCAGTTTGTGATACTGTAGTGACATGTGTTGCTGTGATTCTGGAAACTATGCCATAGGTATCTTTAATACCAGCAGGGTCACCCATGATGGACAGGTTTCAACTGAGCATCCAGATGACAACAAACTAGGAAAGAAATACGAAATATTGCCAAATATTTAGTCACTGAAAACTTTACAAATAGCAGGTGTGGCGCTGTGGGCTAATGCGTCAGACTGCAAAGTCGTTTGAACTGCAAGGCCAGTGGTTCAAGCTCACCAGCTGCTCCTTGGAAACCCTATACAGGATCGCCATGGGTCGAACTCGACTCGACAGTAATTAACAACAACAACAACTGTTATTTTCAGAATTTTTCAATATTGAAACATGATGAAGAGCATAAGAATACTGTCAGATACAGTGCCAGAAATGAGTCCCTCAGGTTGGAAGGCATGCAAAATAAAACTGCCTCATCTAAGTAGAGTTGACCGTGATGACGTGAACGGAGTAAAGCCTTCAGGACCTTCATGTGCTGATGGGGCACAACTTAAAATGGAGAGAAACAACTGTAAACATCCATTAATAATCAGAACAAAGAATGTATGAAATATGAATGTAAGAAAATTGGAAATTGTAAACAATGAAATGGAACACATAAACCATCAGTATTCTAGGCATTAGTGAGCTGAGATGCACTGGTATTGGCCATTTAGAATCTGACAATTGACAATCATATGGTTTACCATGCCAAGAATGACAAATTGAAGAAGAATGGTGTCACATTCATCATCAAAAGGAACATATCAAGATCTGTTTGAAGTACAACGCTGTCTGTGATAGGATAATACATAAACCGACACGGAAGACTAGCCAATACCACTATTACTCAAATTTACACACAAACCACTAAAGCCAGTGATGATGAAACCGAATTTTACCAACTTCTTCAGTCTGAAATTGATCAAACATACAATCAAGATGTGTTGATAATTACTGGTGATTGGAATGCAAAAGTTGGAAACAAAGAAGAAAGATCAATATTTGGAAAATACAGCCTTGGTGACAGAAACAATTCTGGAGATTGCATGATTGAATTTTGAAAGACCAAAAACTTTTTCATTGCAAATAACTCTTTTGAACAACATAAAGGACTACTATACAGATAGAACTCACCATTTGGAATATACAGAAATCAAGTTGACTATATCTGTGGAAAGAGATATAGCTTCATATCATCAGCCAAAACAAGGCCAGGGGCAGAATGTGGAACAGACCATCAATTGCTCATATGAAAATTCAGGATGAAGCTGAAGAAAGGTAAAACAAGTCCACAAGAGGTAAAATATGGCTTTGAATATATCCCAACTGCAGATTGATGCATTAGACACTAAAGAACGAAGACCAGAACAGATGTGGTATGACATTAAGAACATCATACAGGAAGAAAACAAAAGGTCATTAAGAAGACAACAAAGACGGAAAAGATAAAAACGGATGCTAGAAGAGACTCTGAAACTTGTTTTTCATCACACAGATGCTAAAGCATATGGAAGAAATGAAGGTAAAAGAGCTGAATAGAAAATTTCAAAGGTCAGCTCAAGAAGACAAAGTTGGATATTATAAAGAAACATGCAAAGATACGGAGTTAGAAAACCAAAAGAGAAGATCATTTTCAGCTTTTCTCAAGCTGAAGAAAATGAAGAAAAAAATCAAGCCTCATTTTGCAGTATTGAAAGATTCTTTGAGTCCTGGTGCAGCACTGTGGGCTAATGCAACAATCCGCAAAGTCATGTGAACTGCAAGGTTGGTGGTTCAAGCTCACTAGCTGCTCCCTGGAAACCCAATACAGGGTAGCTTTGGGTCTGAACCAACTCAACAGTGCATAATAACAAAAACAACAACATGGGCAAAATATTGACAGATGCAGAAAGCCTCAAAAGAAAATGGAAGAAATACACAGAGTCACTATACTAAAAAAAGGCCACTGTTCAACCATTTCAAGAGGTAGCATATGATCAAGATCCATTGATACTGAAGGAAGAAGTCCAAAGTACATCGAAGGCACTGGCAAAGAACAAGGCATTGGGAATTGATGGAATACAAATTGAAATCTTTCAACAAACTATGCAGCACTGGAAGCACTTACTCATCTATGCCAAGGAATTTGGAGGACCTAGCCAACTGACTGGAAGAGTTGTACCCATTCCAAAAAGAGTGACCCAATAGAATGTCGAAATCATCAGACAATACCATTAATATCGTACGTGAGTAAAATTTGCTAGGGCTAATTCAAAACGGCTACAACCATACATTGACAGAGAGCTTCCAGAGTTTCAAGCTGGATTCAGAAGAGCACGTGGAATGAGAGCTATCATTGCTTTCTCAAATGGATCTTGGCTAAAAGCAAAGAATACCAGAAAGATGTTTACCTGTGCCTTTTTAATTTTTTTCCTGTGCCATGTTGACTATGCAGAGAATTTTGATTGTGGGGATCAGGACAATCTATGTGCAACATTGTTGTTGTTGTTGTTAAGTGCCATCGAGTCGGTTCCAACCCATAGCGACCCTGTACAGGGTTTCCAAGGGTGTAAATCTTTACGGGAGTAGAAAGCCTCATCTTTCTCCCGCGGAGCGGCTGGTAGTTTCGAACCACTGACCTTAAGGTTCGCAGCCCAATTCGTAACCACTACGCTACCAGAGCTCCTTTAGTGTAGAATAATTATTCCGGAACACTTGAGAGTACTCATGAGGAACCTGTACACAGACCATGAGGCAGTTAGTTTCAATACAAAAAGGGAACACCCGATGGTTTAAAATTAGGAAATTTGTGAACCAGGGTTGTATTATTTTACCGTATTTATTCAATCTGTATGCTGAGCAAATAATACGAGAAGCTGAATTATATGAAGAAAAACAGGCATCAGGATTGAAGGAAGACTCATTAGCAACCTGCAGTATGCATATGATACAACTCTGCTTGCTGAAAGCAAAGAGGATTTAAAACACTTACTGATGAAGATCAAAGACCACAGCCTTCTGTATGGGTTGCAACTCAATGTAAAGAAAACAAAAATCCTCACCACTGGACTAATAAATAACATCTATATAAATAGAGAAAAGATTGAAGTTGCCAATGATGTCATTTTGCCCTGGTCAACTTCCAACACTCATAGAGTCAAAAACTCAAACAACGTATTGCATCAGGCAAATCTGTTGCACAAGACCTCTTTAAAGTATTCAAAAGCAAAGATGTCAGTTTGAGGATTAAAGTGTGCCTTTTATAACAAAGATGTCATTTTGAGGATTAAAGTGACCCAAGCCATGGTATTTTCAATAACCTCATATGTATGTGAAAGTTGGACAGTGAATAAGAAAGATCACAAAAGAAGTCATGCATTTGAGTTATGGTGTTGGAGGAAAATATTAAAAGTACCATGGACTGTCAAAAGAACAAACCAATCTGTTGGAAGAAGTACAATCAGAATGTTCCTTAGAAACCAGAATGGCCAGACTTTGTCTCTCATACTTC
>NW_006408848.1:1045515-1069110 GCF_000296735.1 Chrysochloris asiatica
GAGTGCGGGACCCTACCCAGAGAAACAGTGACACCAGAGATGGAGGCAGAGACAACGATGTGGAGAGATGGAGCTGCTGGGGATTCTAGACCCAGAGAGGGAGAGGGGCTGTGTGCTGATGATTGGGGAATAGGCTTGCAGAGTATATCCTTTGGTTGGTTGACGATGCATGAAGGGGATTGTAACCATGGCAATGAAATGATATACAATAGGACGAAATGTAAAGCTAATGTTCTCCCATGTAAACTATCACATAATTTACAATAAAACATTTAAAAAATATACATCAGTGTTACAAAAGGTAAACAAATGCTATAGAAAATCTTCCAGATGAAAAGAAATTAACTTGATTCTATACTAGAGGAACAATGAATAAGGAAGATAATAGAAGAATCAATGCATTTGAATTATGGTGTCGGACAAGAATACAGAGAGTACCATGACCTGCCAGAAGAACAAACAAATTTGTGTTGGAAGAAGTACACCCAGAATGCTCCTTAGAAACTTCATCTGTCACACTCTGGGTATCTTTATCAGGAGGGACCAGTCACTGGAGAAGGACATCATTTACATGGTTGGTAAAGTGGAGGGTCAGTGAAAAAGAGGAAGACCCCCAAAAGGATGGATGGACACTGTAGCAGCAGCCAAGGGGTCAACCATAACAACAATTGTGAGGATGGTGCAAGACCACACATTGTTTCATTCTGTTGTTCACAGGGTCACTGTGAGTCAAAACAAACTCGATGTCATCTATCAACAACAACAACAACGTATTAAAGGAGTTAATGCTATAAAGAAAATTATCAGGTAACCCAACAAAATTGCAATATTCAAAGTAGATGATAAAATGTAATGACACAAATTTATTAAATTGAAAACTGTGCTATGTCTGACTTATTAGAGAATATCTCTAGTGTTAGGAAACACTCACTGAGGTATTTGTTGTTTTTAGATGTCATTGAGTGGGTTCTGAGATATAACAATCTCATATTCAACAGAACAAAACGCTACCCAGCCCTGCACTATCCCCACAATCGCTGTTCTGCTTGAGCCCACTGTGGAAGCCACTGTGTTAATCCTTATTAAATCACTCATTGAAAATCTTTCCCTTTTTTGCTAACCTCCACTTTATTAATGAAGTACTGAGAGTTGAAGATGTATGTAAATTACTCTTAAATCATTCAGAAAAGCATTGTGCATGATTGTTGAAAGAGAAAAGCACAAGTGAGTGGGACGAAATGTTAATAATTGAATTAAAAAGTAAACATAGATAAATATGGGAATTTTTGTGATTTTTTTTATTTAACAATTTCTTAAAATTTTAAATTATTTTCAAATGAGAAGTTTTAAACAAATAAGTTTATAATTCTATTTAAATAGTGAAAGAAATCCCTAGCTGACATAAATGTGGTCTCTCGGATTGTTGACAAACTGTGACAACTCCTGGCAGTCATTACTTCCCGTGTTCTTCCTCAAAGTACTGCCAACACTTCTATTCTGCCAAGTGGGTCTAATTACTCATGGCTGGACTTGCCAGGAACCTTCTGGTTCTATATCCTGTCACACAGGGTAAGTTTATCTGAGGTTAGTTTTAAGGTGCATTAAAAACAGCCTCATTTACTCATTATTTTATTGATTCAACAAATGTGCTAACTACATGCCAAATTTTGGGCTTATCCCCTCCCTCCCTGTTAACTAAATAGAGAAATCTGGGTGTGATTTAAAATTCTTCCCTATTCTTCTAAAAAAATTTCAATCAGCTACCAATCAGAAACCGTTTTCAAATGTCTTGGGGCAAGGTTGGAGGTTGACCTCAGCTGAGAAACACTGACATAAATCTCGTCATGTACAATAACTACAGTCTCACCATAATTTGAATGGTGACCATTCCACTCTCTGACCAGCACGTTTCTCTCCAATTCGCTCCCTCCAGTGCTCCACCCCCAGCAGACCTTCAACCTTACCAGGACCTTGGCCGGAACCTTACCTTCTTGTCCAGCTTTAATTCCAGAAGGAAATATTGTAGTTGCTCTCCTCACTCACTAGATTCCCTTGACATTGTTGTTGCTGTTAAGTGCCACTGAGCTGATTCCAACTCAGAGCAACCCTGTATAGGGTTTCTGAGGAGCGGCTGGTGAGCTTGACCCACCGACCTTGAAGTTCAAGCCAACCTTGCTGTCCAGCACATTAACCCGCAGCATCACACCAGGACTCTCCGTTGGCATTGTTGCTGTTGTTGTTAATTGTCATGTATTCCTTCTCTATTTTGCTGCTTCCTCCTCTTCTGATCTATATGAATTCTGATGATCTCATCCAGTCATGACTTTGAACACCAGTTACATGTCAGTGAGTCTCAAATTTTATATTCTGTTCAGACCTTTATTCTAAACACCAGACTCATAAACCCACTCCTTGTTTGACATCTCCAATTAAATGTCTAAGAGACATGTTAAACTCAAAATATTCATAGTAGGATTCTTTTTAGTTCTCCAAATGTTGCCCCATGTGCAACCTTCTCTATTTCCCTTGACGGTAGTTTCATTCTTCTTCCGAGCAGGCCAAGCACCTTTAAGTTGTTAAGACTCCATCCAAAACTCCTTATGTCCAAGTAACCCATGTGTCTAAATCTAGAATCCTCACCACTTCAATTCTTACTCCCCTGGTCAGAACCACTATCATCTCTGACCTGGATTTTTGAAATAAATATGTGCTGATGAATGAGTAGACAGGCAATAATCCTGACTTTCTAAGATATTTACTTAAAATCAACCTTTTTATAACAGATTAAGACACTTTTTAATTACTTGAAAAGACATAATCATCTTCTTTTTTTTGTTAACATACATAGAAACATCCTTTGTCACGCCTATATATATCTGTGGGTACAGCCCCATTCTCCTTGGCACACCTGTTCAACATGCATTAAACACAGGTTCGTAAAACCAAGATGATGACAACAATCGAAATATTTCTAGCAAAATCAAAAGCCAATCAAGGATGACTTATATTATTAGATCACTTAATTTTTTTCTGACCTTTAAAATATGAAACATTAACATAAATGGAAGAACACATTACTTTTATTTAAAAGTTATATAATTAAACAGAAAAATTCATGAGAATCAAATTAACAATTCCTAGCTAGAAAACAAGTATCCAATGAAGTGGTCAGATTTGAACAAGGATTCAAATCAGCTCAGTCATGGCCAAAGCAGTGAAATCAGAACAAACCAAAATTTATGAAGTGTAGATATACTAGAAAGATAATTGGAACAAGAAAAATTACAGTTGTAGCCCTGGAATTGGAGACTCAGAAAAGACTACTGAGTCTTTTCAAGAGCATCCTGTGGAAGCCTGGATTACTGCGAGAGCTGTGGACAGTGATGCTAATTCAAAGCCAATATAGTCTGTCGTCATTTTTGAGCCAGTCATCATTGTTTCCAACTATGCTATTTGGGAGATCTTGTTGCTATTTAATGTACATGTTGCCCTTGTTATAAAGGAGAGAGATTAAGTTTCTAGCAGGAAACTGACCTATAATCTTTTTTTTTTTTTTCTTTCAGTTATCGATCCACTACACCCACATTTTACAAATTCAGTTCTACTCTGGCTTTACTTCACTGGCCAAAACGAAACCAGGAAGAACTGGTTCGAAGCCCTGGATATGAGATTAAAATATATATATATATATTTGTTTTCCCTTAAGCTAGCAAAAATCTATTCAAATCCTATGAAAATTGTGTTCCTTTAAGCAATCAAATATATGAAACCAAACAGTCAATTTTACATAAAAACCAAAAGGAGAAGGCAAGGAGGTAAAGGGAAATTGGATAAATGGTGACAGACAGAGCAGATGGGGTAGAAATGGTGAGAGTGCTGACACATTACAGGGACTCCTGGTGAGACACTGGAGGACCAGCACTGGACTGCTAAACCCAGGGTTGGTAGTTCAAACCCACCAGCTGCTCCTTGGAAACTTCATACAGGGTTACTATGAGTAGAAACCGACTCGATGGCACTTACCAACAACCACCACCAATGTCATAGAACAATTTGTATATGAAAGGATACATGAGATATAATTTGCTGAGCAAACTTTCACTTAAATCACACAAAAATTAAAAACAAAACCAAAAAAAAGGATACAATGGGGGAAAGACCACAATAACAAGAAAAAAAGCAAAGCATATAAAAATGAAACTTCATAAACACTACATGAATAACTATAATAAAATAAGGGGTAATGCTTGTGATAAGAGAGTACGTATGAAAGCTATGTACAAAAATCATGTAAGGAATGATGCATACAAAAAGATATACTGTTAATGTTTGGTGCCATAGAGTTGATTTCAACTTATTGGGACCCCACATGACAGAATAAAGCAGTCTCATAGGATTTCCTAGGCAATCATCTTTATGGAGGAGTCCTGGTGTGGTGCTGTAGGATAAGCATGGGACTGCTAACTGCAAGGTCAGTTGGTTCAAACCCACTAGCTGCTCCTCAGCAAGGCTATACAGGGTCTCTATGAGTCAGAACTGACTAGATGCCACTTACCAACAACAATCTTTATGGAAGGAGACCAGCAGGTTCAATCCCCAACCTTTCAGTTAGCAGCTAAACACTTAACCACAAGGGCTTCTTCATAGGTGCACACAGATACACTATGCACTCATTTAAAGAGGACAAAATCAGAAAGGAATTGTGCTAAAATATCAACAGTCATTACCTTTACATTTTAGGAAATGGGTAATTTCAATTTCCTTGGTTTTCTACAGATAGCATCGAAGACCTTTATATTACAATGACAGGTTTCCTGTGAGGTATTAAACGCAAGGCTTATTTTGAAGTTAAAATAATGGGTAAAAATGTTTAGCTTCTGAAACTGCCAGAGGCACAAGGTTCTACAAGTCAGTATTTAATGGTAGACAACTCTTTGTGACCCTTTCAAAAGTTGCACCACTGAATTCAATGTGTCATTCATATCTGTGAAAGATGGGCTTATTGTCTGCAAATGCATAAAGATATATTAATAGATATGGAGGATTAATTATTAATAAAGGAGTTGGACTGTATTAGCAGTCTAATGTGATGTCAAGAAAATATTTTAGCCATAGGTTAATGTCTATTCATTTGGAAACTGAACCTCTGAATTTAGCCCTAAAGGCTTTGAAGTGAAAGTTTAATCTTTGAGACCAAACCAGCAGACCAGAAAACCAGCAGAATAAGTATTTCAAACATTTTTCAAGCTGAATGTGATTACTGTTCCAGGTGATGGGCTTTAGGGAGCTTTTTAATTCAATTCCTGATTACAGTTAGGCCTCCATAATAATCAAGTTAATTCTACCATTATGTAAATCACTGCCTCACAGAGAGGTATCCTGGTGGAAAAAGAAAAAAGAACCCACATGCAAGAATGCCAAGGAAATGTAGTGCTTTGGTTAAACTAATATGCCATTTAATAATAATAATACTCCTTTTGATTCAAACCTCTCAGTTACATGAATTGGTGTTCCATCTTATTAAAGATCACTGAACTATATAGAGAAGAATGTGGCATCAGGACTGGGGAGGGACTCATTAATGACCTGCAATACACAGATGATACACCATGATTACTAGAAGGGAAGAGGACTTGAAATACTAACTAATGAAGGTCTAACATTACAGCCTTAAGTATGTATTGCACATCAATGTAAAGAAAACCAAAGTCCTCACACCTGAGTCAATAAATAGCATCATGAGAAATGGAGAAAAGACTGAAGTTGTCAAAGACTCCATTTTGCTTGAATCCACTCACACCCATGGAAGCAGCAGCCAAGAAATCAGATGATGTCTTTGCATTAGGAAAATCTGCTGCAAAAGACTTCTTTAAAATGTTAAAAAGCAAAGGTGTCAGTCTGAGGACTAAGGTGCGTCTGACTCAATCCATGTTATTTTCAATCACCTCACGTGAAAGTTGGACAATGAACAAGGAATGTCGTAGAAGAATTCATACATTTGAATTATGGTGTTGGAGAATAATATTAAAAGTACTATGGTCTGCAGAACAACAAACAAATCTGTGTTGGATGAAGTACAGCTAGCATGCTCCATAGAAGCCAGGACGGCGAGACTTCCTCTCTCACACTTCGGACATGTTATCAGTAATCTTAAAAGTTGCAAATTCTGGTTAGCTTACATTTTTTCATATATTGATCAGCACCAGCTCTACAGTAACTAAGAAAAATAATAATCCTGCAACAGAAGAATATACTGGTTGTTGTTGTTGTTAAGTGCCTTCAAGTTGGTTCCGATTCTGAGCAACCCTGTATAGGACTTTTGGGGAACAATGGCTGGTAGATTTGAACCCCCAACCTTATGGTTACCAGTTCAGTGCTTATCCTACAACACCACACCAGGACTCCACTGCAATGATAATACAAATGAAGGTTCTCAAGGGACCTCACTTATAAAAGTAATGTAAGTATATAGGGAAAAATACTTTTAATACTAGTAATCTTCCATTAAAAGTCGTATTATTTTATTAGCATATTTTTCTTAAACACTTGAAACATTATTCTCAATATATTTAACAACCCTTACTTTTTGAAGTAACCTACTCAGTGTTCTAAAACTTACTGGACAAAAAAATCTCTAGATTTTGGCCAAAACTTGGACCATTACAAGAGCAATTCTGAAAAACTTCAAATATGAAAACGGTCTAATGGATCAGTGGCAACAATGGGAGGGTGAGAGAAACTGTATGATCGTTGTTGTTGTTCAGTGCTGTCGAATTGGTTCCAACTCATAATAACCTTGTATAGGGTTTCCAAGGAGAGGCTGGTGGGTTTGAACCTCCAGTCTTATGGTTAGCAGTCCAGTACTTATCATATGGCACCACACCAAGAAAGTACAATCCTAATGCCTAGCAATTTCACTTTAGTGGATAATTTCAATCTTACCATTGATTTAATCTTATATTAATACATCTTTATGATTGATGCCCAATAAGGAATGGAGATAACCCTGATGTTTCTCCAAATTGTTTCTCCAAGTTCAGAGCAACTATGTACTTTTTTGTACTATCCTTTCCTTTAAAAGTTGGGACTCCCTTTCTTTACAATTTAATATTCAGTTAAAAAACACAATACTAATTTTATCGGTAAATTTCAGCATAATTAAATTTATGGCAAAATGTGTTTCAATTTTTAAAACAGTTTGCAGCTGTTTCTTCTCATTTTAGTTATGCCACATCAACAAATGAAGAACTCGAAGCTTTGCCCCACCTCATTAAGACTGACAATACTTTGAGGAGGAAGCTCTTCCCCAGTTGTATTTTGAGCGCCTTCCAACCTCAGCGGATCATCTTACAGTAAGATATCTACGATAGTTAAGGTTCTATGTCAACTTGACTGGACCAGGATTCTCGGTGGTTTGGCAGCTGAGATGTGGTTATCCCCATAGTGAGATCTAACAGTGTAGTTAACTCTATGATGGCTGGCTATAAGTTTGATGTTGTTGATGTTGTTGTCAAGTGCTATGGAGTCAGCCCTGATGATAACTAGCCACCCTATGCACAACTGAGGGAAACACTGTCCAGTCCCACATCAACCTCACAATCACTGCTAAGCCTGAGCTCATTGCTGCCTACACTGTGCTAATCTATCTCGATGGGGGTCTTCCTCTTTCTCTCCAACCTTCTGCTTTACCACATATGAAAGCCTTCTCCAGGGACTGGTCTCTTCTGATAATACACCCAAAGTATGAGACATGAAGTTAGACCATCCTGGCTTCCAAGGAGCATTCTGGCTGTACTTCTTCCAACACAAACTGGTTTGTTCTTTTGGCAGTCCATAGTACTTCTAATATTCTCCTTCAACACCATAACTCAACTGTATCAATTCTTTTGTGGTCTTCCTTATTCATTGTCCAACTTTCATTGGTACATGAAGTTAGTGAAAATACCATGGTTTGAGTCAGGCACACCTTAGTCCTCAAACTGACATCTATGTTCTTCAACACTTCAAAGAGGTCTTATTCAGCATATTTGCCCAATGCAATACGTTATTTGATTTATTGACTACTGCTTCTATGAGTGTTGATGATTGATCCGAGCAAAAGGAAGTATTTGATAACTTCAGTCTATTCTCCATTTATATGGATGTTGTCCGGTGGTGACAATTTTTGTTTTCTTTACACTGAGGTGCAACCCATACTCAAGGCTTTGGTCATTGTTCTTCATCAGTGAATATTTTAAGTCCTTTTCATTTTCAGTAAGAAAAACTGTATCATCTGCATATTGCAAGGTGTTAATAAGTCTTCTTCCAATCATGATGCCCTGTTTTTTTGTTTTTTTTTTTATATATAATTCAGCTTCCCAGAGTATCTATTCAGCACACAGATTGAATAAATATGGTGAAGAAATACAATGCTGGTGTACAAATTTCCTAATTTTAAACCATTCAGCGTTCCCTTGTTCTGTTTGAACAAGTGTATCTTGGTCTATGTACAGGTTCCTCATGAGCACAATAAGTCTTCCACAGAATACTCATTCTCCACTATGTTGTCCATAGCTTGTCATGATCCACACAATCAAAAGATTTTGCATAGTCAATAAAGCAAAGGTAAACATCTTTCTATTATTCTCTGCTTTCAGCCAAGATCCATCTGACAATCACCATGATATCCCTCGATCCATATCCTCTTCTGAATCCAGCTGAACCTCTGAAAAATCGCTGTCAATCTATGATTGGTTGCAGCCATTTTTGTATTATCCTTAGCAAGATTTGACTTGCATGCAATATTAATGATATTGTCCAATGATTTCTGCATTCCATTCAGTCACTTTCTTTGGAATGGGCACAAATATGAATATATTCCAGTCAGTTGGCAAGGTAGCTATCTTCCAAGTTTCTTGTCATAGATGAGTGAGTGCCTCCAGTTCCGCATCAGTTTGTTGAAAGATTTCAACTCCTAGTGCCTTGTTCTTTGCCAATGCATTCAATACATCTCGAATTTCTTCATCCAGGATCATTGGCTTTTAATCATATACTATCTCTTGAAATGGTTGAATATTGGCCATTTCTTTTTGGTACATTGGCTCTGTTTATTCCTTCTATCTTCTTTTGATGCTTTCTGCATAATTAAATATTTTGCCCCTGTTGTTGTTGTTGTGAATTGCCACTAAGTCTGTTATGACTCATAGTGACCCTGTATAGAGTTTCCAAGTAGCAGCTGGTGGGTTTGAACTGTTGACTTTATGGTTCACAGTCTGGTGCTGATCCTACAGCGTCACACCAGAAGTCCATTTTGTCTCTAGAATCCTTCAATGTAGCAAAAGTTGAGGTTTTAATTTTTCTTCAGTTTCCTCCTCAACTAAAGAAATGCTGAGCATGTTCTTCCCTTTTGATTTTCTAACTCCAGGTCTTTGTACATTATGTTATAATATTTGACTTTATCTTCTTAAGCTGACCTTTGAAATTTTCTGTTCAGCTCTTTTCCTTCCACATTTCTTCCATATGCTTTAGCATCTCTATACCAGAAAGTACATTTCAGAGTCTCTTCTGACATGCATTTTGGTTGTTTCTTTCTTTCTTTTCTTCTTGATGACCTTTTGCTTTCTTTCTGTATGATGTCTTGATGTCATTCCCCAACTCTTCTGGTCTTCAGTCTTTAGTGTCTGACGCATCAAATCTGTTCATCTGATGATCTCAATATTCAGACAGAATATATTCAAGGTCATATTTTGACTTTTGTGTACTTGTTTTAATTTTCTTCCACTACAGCCTGAACTTGCATTTGAGCAATTAATGATAAATGATCGGTTCCACTGTCTGCCACTTGCCTTGTTTTGGTTGATGCTATGGAGCTTTTCTATCATCTCTTTACACAGATGTAGTCAATGTGATTTCTGTGTATTCCATCTGGTAAGGTCCATGTGTATAGTCATCTTTTATGTTTTTTAAAAAAGGTATTGGCTATGAAGAAGTCATTGGTCTTGCAAAATTCTATCATGCGATCTCCAGCATCATTTCTATCACTAAGGACATATTTTCCAACTACTGATACTTCTTTGTTTCCAATCTTTGCATTCCAATCACCAGTAATTATCAATACACATCTTGATTGCATGTTTGATCAATTTCAGACTTACGAAGTTGGTAGAATTCTTCAATTTCATCATCACTGGCTATATTGGTTGGTGTGTAAATCTGAATAATAGTGGTATTAACAGGTCTTCCTTGTAGGCTTATGCCTATTATCCTATCCCATACAGTGTTGTACCTCAGGACAGATCTTGATATGTTCTTTTTGATGATGAATGTGATAGCATTCCTTTTCAATTTGTCATTCTCGGAATAGTAAATCATGTGATTTTAAGATAAATTGCCAATACCAGTCCATCTCAGCTCACTAATGCCTATGATATCGATGAAATGTATCCACCATGGTGACCTTGGTTGATTTTGGAAATATTTGTGGCATAGCTTCCAGCAACACACAAGCCACCACAGTACAATGAACTGACAGACAAGTTGTAGAAAGCAAAACGAGGACAATTTTTATCCTGTCTGCAACTGTACCCCTATAATATGACTCCTACCTTCATGTTGTTGTTTAGTGCAGTCGAGTCAGTTCTAACTCATAGTACACAGCGTTTTTGGAGCTTTACAGAAAGCCATCTTTCGCCTGTGGAGCAGCTAGTGGGCTTGAACCACCAACTTTGTAGTTCACAGTTCAGTGCTAATCCTGCTTTTACAGGCAATTGTTGTTGTTAAGTACTGTTGAGTTGGTTCCAACTCAGCAACTCTGTACAGGGTTACTGAGCAACTGGTGGGTTTGAACTACCTACCCTATAGTTCACAGCCTAGTGCTGATCCTACCAAACTACACCAGGTATCATAGACAGTACTACTAAATAGCAAGTTACCTTAACAATGATTGCTGTTATTGTTTGTGCTAACCAATTTATTTTTGCCTCATAGTAAACTCATATGACACAGTATAACTTCCATATAGGATTTTTTTAAATGGTGAGCCCTATGGGTTCTGTGAATGAGGTGTTGGGCTGCTAACTGCAAGGTCAGATGTTCAACCCCACTAGCTACTCCCAGGGTGAAAAATGTCTGCTTTCATAAAAATTCAGAGCCTCAAAAACCCTATATATAATTACTCTGAGTCAAAATTGACCCCATGGATGTGGGTTGTTTTGGGGTTTTTTTCTTTATCTTTACCAAAGAAGCCTTTGCACCACAAATGATTAACCAAAAGTTGAGAGTTCACCGCACCAGCTACTCCATGAGGGAACATATCTGATGATCTTTTTCCATAAAGATTGTGTTGTTGTTGTTAAGTGTCATTGAGTCGATTCCGACCCATAGCGACCCTGTATAGGGTTTCCGAGGAGTAGCTGGTGAGCTTGAACTGCTGCCCTTGCAGTTCAAACGGCTTTGCAGTCTGGCACATTAACCCACAGCACCACACCATGACTCCTCCATAAAGATTACAGCTTAGGAAAACTCTAGGGCAGTCAGTTGTCTGTCATTTAGGGTCACTATGAGTTCAAATTGACTCAATGGCACTCAACAATAACAATCTTTATGGCAACAGATCACAAATCACAGAGCCACCAGGAGGGTTCAAGCCATCAGACTTTCTATTAGCAGCCAAGTATTAGCAGTCATACCATTGGGGTCTTTCCTAATAATAATAACCACCTCATAGTGGTTATGAATCAGGCAGCTAACTTCAAGGTCAGCAGTTTGAAAGATGAGACTTTCTGCTCTCATAAAGATTTAAAACCTCAAGAACCCTATGCAGGGTTGCTGTAAGTCAGAATTGCCACCACGGCACACCAACACCGCCAGTATTCTTTTCTGGAGTCCTGGTGTGGTGCTATGAGTTAATGTGCTGGACTGCAAGGTTGGTTTGAACCACAGGGTTGGTGGTTCAAGCTCACCAGCAGCTCCTAGGAAACCTATACCCTATATAAGTCGGAACCAACTTGACAGCACTTAACAACAACGACAATTCTTCTCTGCCCCAGGAAGATTTTTTCCCCTTGGCTAAAATTAAAATGGAACTTATCCATTCCATTTCATTCATTTCCACTCACTTCCCTTTCACTCCTTGAGAAGTTGAGCACTTGAGTCAATGAACCTGGTTCCCATATGGCTTCACCCTAAGAAAACTTGGTGTTTAGTTCCACAGTGTATTGTAAGTTATAAAGGACCAGGCAAGACTGCTACCTTTCTTTTAGCTAAGTGCTAAACAAAAACTTACATCTTTTCCCAGGACTCTCAGTTCAAATTGAGTCTCCTTGAAGTGAACCTTTGTAATCCGAGGCCTGAAAAACAAAGCAGATGTTTGTTATTATTGTTCTTAAGAATTAATCTCTCAGAAATTCAGAGAAGTATTCAGTGGGAAAAGATAGGTTAATAGTACTTTCTTTATAAAGTTGGTGACTGCAGAGACCTTTCTGTCCTTTGCTAAACAAAATTCTGTTCTCATTCTCCACTAAATGCACACTTACAAAATGGAACCAAATGAGCTTACTACAAGTCATGGAACCTCCTGTGAGTCAGAACTGAACTGTTACTCCTCAGGAGTTTCAATGGGTTGTATTTTTTTTTCCAAGTAGATCATCAGGCCTTTCTTCCAAGTTGCCTCTGAATGGACTTGAACCTCCAACCTTTCGATTAGGAAAGTCCTCAGGCCCTAGAGGCATTGTCTTCCCACACAGCATCAGAGGTTCTACAACCTCTTCTAGGTCCTTCCTCATTAAGAGTTAGAAATCATGGTCATCCTCAGCTCCCAGTGCACACATGTCCACTCAGGCCCTGCAATGAATGGGAAAATCTACTACTTCCTGTGTCCATGGATAAGAGAGTCCAGGTTCATGGTACCTCAAATTATAGGTAAAATATATATTAAACTGTGTTGCGAGAAACCTTACAGCCAATTTCACTCATTGATTTATCAACCTCTGAAAATGTACATGATGTTTTCCCCCAGCCTTTTCACTGACATGCAAGTCTCATAAAGCCCAAATACACAGTTTATAACTTTAATACCAACTCTGCTCTCAAGTTGTACCTACCAGAAATATTTTCCCACTTGTTTTTTATTCTTATAGACAACAACACCAACTGGAGTTAATCCTAAGAAATATTCAGACTTGTTTTCACCCTGCAAAAAAAAACAAAAACAAACAAGCATATGCCTATCACCATGAATTTGTTCTTGTAAAAGGCTATACAAGTACAATTTGTTATATTAACACTGGAACTAACATTTGAAAGATGTAAGCTTAGAAGGCTAGCTAAATTATAATAATATCTAAATTCATTTTAATTCATACTTATGTTGTTGTTATGTGCCATGGAGTCCGTTTCGACCCATAGCAACCTTGCACAGAGTTTCCAAGGCTGTAAATCTTTACAGGAGCAGAAAGCCTCATCTTTCTCCCACAGAGCAGCTGGTAGTTTCAAACCGCTGACCCTGCAGGTCACAGCCCAATTTGCAACCACTACGCTACCAGAGCTCCTTAGTTCATACTTATAACTACAGCTAATTAAAGGGAATCTGGGCTACCAATCTGGCCACTAAACGACTCATGCTGCTTTTATCAGTGGTGTTCAACCCTGGCTGTACATTAACTGGAATCACCTGTGAAGCTTTAAATGCTGATGCCTGGGTGTCAAGGAAACCAATTATAGCAGAGTCTTTGGTGATGAGGCTTAGGTATCAAAAGCACAGAAAAGCTCCAGGTGAGTCTCCTGAGCAGACGAGGATTGAAAACCACTAACTCTTTATCAAGGGTCCTCTCCAATGCTTCAGTTGTGGACAATTATGAGGCCTGCTTTACCACCAGGCTCTCCAGAAAATTTAGAAGGCTGCAGGCAGTCACACAATTGGATTTTCTTAGGTCTCTATTACCCTCCTTTCACTGTCTCTTACTTGTGATTTTTATGAGATCTTAAAATTTAAAAAGATAGTATTTCTTCTGGTGAAGACTCTTGTTGCTGTTGTTAAGTGCCCTTAAGTCAGTTCCGACTCAAAGACTAGAGACCCTTTCATTTCCAGTCAGTGATAAATCCCAGTGAAGAAAATGGTATCCTGAAACAAAAAGTCATATACACTGTGGGTACCAAGAACAGGTACAGAACTGCCTGCTTGTATTAATGATGTTTCTAGGTCTGGAGCCAAATCACTATGTCTGCAAAATTATATTCATGGGGAACATGGCACAACTAGTATGTTTTGGAAGAGTATCAACTGTTGCCTGTTTCCAGCTTTAAAAATTCAATCTTAAGTAAATGTGTGGATAACTGCAAGAAATCCAGCTCATCTGCCATAAATTCCCACCACTTTCACACACACAAAATGTTTCTGAAGTATGGTAAACAGAAATGCAGAAGCATTTTGCAGGTGAATCTCTCTTTCTAAGACTCCTGTAGAATACTAAAAGAGAAAAAAAATAATAATCTAAAAGATTGTTATTATACATAGGGAAAAGTTTTAGAGACATCATTAACAATAGTATGAAGACTCTAACAAAATTGGAATCCAATATATTAGGGAAGTGTTATTTCTCTCATATTTGTAACTTTTATTACCAAGTTAACTATAACACCAGGCATGCTTCCATTACTTTAGAATAATGTGAAATGATTTCTTGTTTTAGGAAAATCTGATGAGCAAAAGTCATATTACAGAATGAATGCACGACTGAGTTATTTTCATTACAGGAAGTTTTGCAGAGCTGCCTTAAAAATTGAGTTCCGTGATCCAATTCAGTCTCTATGTAATCTTTAGAAATTTATTTCCTATCAAGAGTAAGGCACTGGACACCTTTTCTCAGAAAATCAAATGTGACTACTGCTAACTAAACTCATATAAAATCAAAGGCAATGGCATTTCAGTCTCACTGGCACAGAGTAATCTACTGGTAGCTTTAGACAGCTGGCTCAAAGGCTAAGTTCTGGATCCAGAACACTCACCCAGACACACTGTAATTGCTCACTAACTATATTTGGCAAAATTTTATCAGTCACTGAAGAAAATCTGTAAAAAATTTATATTAATACAGTTTCACCTACAATAGATAGTTAACCTAAAATTACACTCTATACATTCCAACATAGAGCCACCTATAACTGAACCTTAGAGTGTTGCCTAATGCCAACTCTACCGGGCAAGTCATAAATGTATAAATGCTTTTCAGCCATAAATCTATTTTTGGAAAAAGCCTCATGTTCTCTGTCTAGTACAGTTAACTACAAGCCCATTTTACATTGTTTTGACATTTTGACTAAGCCCTTTGAAGTTGTTATCCAGATTGTGTTTTCAAGCCCGGTTAATTGTTTTTACACATGGAAATACAATCACAGACTCTTATGCAAAGCTCTTTAAGGTTTAATCCATGCAAAAGATGTTTTGTGTTTGAAAAACACAGATGAACAAGTATCATCTGCTTGCTCAATGACTTGACTGCAGCTTTCCTTTGGGAATCTCAGTGACTTTTTAAGAAAAATGTCATCAGCTTAAACTGTTTTGTGTTAATTAAATGTTACTCACATAGACTGGATGGAGGTCAGCGCCATACATCTCCAGGGACCTGACAGTCCTCAAGTAGTTCAGCTCAGCTTCAGAAGGAGTCTGACCCCTATCCCCAGCATAAAAACAGGAAGTCTTACTTTACTGATAGCTATGGCATTCACAAGGAATGTAAACCACCTTCATTATAGTACTGGGCAAATTAATGATTCTTTGTGCTAATGCAAATATAAATCTTACTGTTTCAACAAAGTCCTAGTGACAAAATTTTACACTCTGAAGTGATACTTATTTAAGTTAAATTCATTTACCAGATTTACTTTTGCTCACTGTAGCCAATCCCTAATGTCCCCCAAATCAAAATCAAACTCACCACTATCAAGTCAATTCCTACTTATTGCCACTATCAAGTCAATTCCTACTTATTGCCAGTATCAAGTCAATTCCTACTTATTGCGACCCTATAGGACAGACAGTTGTCTGTCCTATAGGGTTTACAAGGTTGTAAACCTTCACAGCAGCAGACTACCACATCATTCTGTCTTGGAGTGGCTGGTGGGTTTGAACCAGTAGCCTTTTCACTTACTAGCTAAACACTTAACCACTGATCCACCAGGGCTCCTTCTCAATGTCCCAACATATATTAAAAACTCTCAGTTTCAGAACCCCTCCAAAGAGGTTGCTGAGAATATAAGCATGGAATCCTTGTGTGGGGCCATAGGATAAGCACTTGACCTCAACATTGGTTTGAACCACAAGGTCAACAGTTTAAACTCATCAACCACTCCTCAGAAACCCTATACAGGATCACTATGAATCAGAACCAAATTGACAGCACTTAACACCAAATATTAAAAGGTATCCCCTTTACAAGGTGTAAAATATCTCCTTGCACCCATAAGTCTTTATCAGAGGAAGGGAACTCTAACAGTGGGGACAGGGAATGCTGCTCCCCTCCAATCCAACATTAACATTTCCTCAGCATGTGTAGAGTTTGAAAATGCTTTAATTAATATTTGGAAATGGTAAAAATATTTGTCATTTTCTTCACACAACATACAGAAACTTCCCCAAAATCCCCACTGGTTAAAACATGCAGAAAATAGCACTGATTCCTAATGGTAGGTGAGAATCTGCCAGGATTCTCCATGGATGAATGAAACTCTGTGTGTGCATATCACAGAGAGAGGGAGAAAGAGGTAGTGATATTTTAATGGTTAACAAAAGGAGTTATGAATTTTGTAAAACTCTTGCTTTGGTACATTTCCATGTTGACACACTCCTGTTTCAGCCATGGTACACTGGAAACCCAACAATATACTGTACTTTTTATATCCATGAAGAATGTTTATTACAAATTGGCTACAAGAAAACTACCAAATCATTATCAAGCTTTATTCTCTCAGAAATAGGTTACATGTCAACATGATCCCATGCAACATATACAAAGTCCTTTACCCACAGTTCCTTGATAATTTCTAAATAAAAGTGTACTTTGAAATGCCTGGTAGAATTATTATTCTCAGAATGTGTCAAACACACTGCCCTTCATAATGTTTTAAGCACTCTCTTAGAATCCACTTCAGGAAAATCTTGAAATGAAGGACTCTATCTATCATCAGACAGAGCATTCTAGCGCATGCTAATATGAGCTGAAGAGCCTGGCTTCTCTGATTGCAATTCAGCTACTGACTTCTGCTTCTACTCACTGAAACAGATCCTTTAGGTAAACAGTTTTTGTTGACCAGATTTGTTCTACATTTTTTTCTTAACTATACAAATTCATGAGGGAATGTTACATAAGAAGCAATAAAGTAAGATTAATCAGTATAGAAGATTTAATCAAAATAACTAGGATTAAGTTATAACTTCAGTGATACAAGCCATTAACTGAAAATTCTACTAAGAAAGCATGTATATTCTCACAAGTACATGTGGTATTAACAAAATACCCTCAGAGGCTCCATACTGTGTCATCAAGATTTCTGGATTTATCACTATATACCACACAGGAATCTGCTTAGAACTGAAGAATTTACATATGTAAGACAGAGCAAATCCAGAATACATTAAAGCTTTTGTAGTTCATTTTTTATGTTAAGCATATCTGTAATTAAATAAAAACTGAGTTTCACAAGAAACACTTGTGAAATAAAATAAAGATTAATCCCATTTAGATAGTCATACATATATACATCTATATGAGATTAATTTTCTCTAGAGAAAATTAAGCATAGTGAGAGAAATCTGAAAGGTCATTAAGCACAAATATGCCAGATGTCTTTAGGTATTAGGGTTGATACACTTTTATAAACTGTTTGAGCTTTCTGTGAGCATTTCAACACCATAGAGCAGTAAAGAAACTATATATATAAAAAATGGGTATTAGAAAGTTCAAGGCAGAGGTGAAGAATTTATCATACAAATTTTTCTTATGGCTGCCAATACTGTAAAAAATTGGCTTGTGGATAATACAACATAAAATGCGATTCTTACATCAGAGTTTTATGAATCCTTTCTATTGCCTCTTCAAGTTCTTCCTTCTGATCGGGAACAAAACGGTATTCTGACACATATCCTGCAGTATGTTTATATGGGTCATAGTCTCCAAGTTCAGCTAAAAAAATAAAGAAAGAATAATAAAAAAAAAAAGAACTCATTTAATTTTCTATTTAAGGAACAGGTAATATTCCTGTCATGTTTAACATCATCAGAAGCTCATGGAAAACAACAGAATTAAAAGATAATAAAGTTTTTCTAATAATTTTTTGAAGCCCCCACATATAAGCTGATAATCGAAAAGTAGTTAGCAAAAACTCCTTTGATGAACATGTATATGGATGATATAAACAAACTCCTGAATAAAACACAGATTCTCTAGTTTTGCATTCTCATAGAATATAGGAGTCCTGCTGTAAATTAAGGCATTGAACTGCAAGGCCAGTTTGAGTCACAAAGTTGCTGGTTCAAGTTCAGCAGCTGCTCCTCAGAAACCCTATATAGGGTGGTTATGAATTGGAATAGACTTGATGGCACTTAACAACAACACGGAATGTAACTGTCATCATTTTAATTTCAATTACTATCAGTTACATAAACTAAAAAGTTGTACACAGAATTTAGAGTAGTTATATATGTTAGAATGCAAAAGGTAAAAAGCAAATAAACCCAAAAACATGACTTCAATATATTCTCTCAGATAATGATGACATTAAAAGATAGTGCATATGATTCAAAATAAGTATTTGCCCCAATAATGGTCATAGAAATGAAATATACTACTATACATAACCTCAATACAGTTTACACAAAGGAAAATGAAGCCAGGAAACTCTTTATTTCTTATAAAAATGCTCGTCCTTACATTAGTCCATCTTCCAAGACCCAACACTGATGAGACATTTTCACCAGACTGTTTCTTCTAGATTATTGCTGATGCCACAAGAGCGAGGACTATACAGTTTCATTTTCTCCCCACCTAGCTGGATTCTTACTAGTAATTAATTATTAGTAGACAAAGCCTCTACCTTCATCTGCAAAGGAGATGCTGAGTAGTGCAAACAGTTTGGTGCTCTGCTGCTAACCAAAAGGTTGGAGGCTCAAGTCCACCCAGAGGTACCTTGGAGAAAGGCCTAGCATTCTACTTTCAAATACTAGCCACTGAGAACCCTCATAGAGCACAACTGTACTCTGACATACATGGGGCCACTGTGAGTCAGAGTCAACTAAATGACAACTAGTTGGTTTATTTTCAGGCTTCCAAAATGATGATGTAACCCGAATTTGTTCCCACAAGGCCAACACATGCATGCCAAGAGCGTAACTACACTTCTAGCAAGATGTGTGACACATCTGAGCATGGCATTGGCACCTGACCACATGGGGTCTTCATCATAGTTGTACAGAAGCAACATGACCTCTGAGACATAACAGTTTAGGAGATCAGTGAACTGAGACTAGATGTAGAAGAATAAAGAAACATGTTATTCCTGAGACTAAACACATCTACGCAACCTGCAGTAAGGAATATGTTACTGGCTCCATTTACTTCTTCTGAAGTGACAATGATTAAAACTAGAATTCAGACTAAATTCAAATTTTTTCTTTTTTCTTTTGGTGGGGGCAGGGAGGGGGAAGACAAGTGTCATTTGATAAAAAGATTATTAGTGAAAAATTGCTTACAATGAAAATTTTATAGCATGTACCAGGATTTCATTTTTCTTTAAGGCTGAGTAATCTGGTAGCGTAGTGGTTACGAATCGGGCTGTGAACATTAAGGCCAGCAGTTCAAAACTACCTGCTGTTCCGCAGGAGAAAGATGAGGCTTTCTGCTCCCATAAAGATTTACAGCCTTGGAAACCCTGTACAAGGTCGCTATGGGTCGGAACCGACTCGAAGGCACTTAACAACAACAACAATGTTCTATTGTGGTGCTGTGGGTTAATGCACTGGACTGCAAAGTTGGTATGAAACACAAGGTCGGTGGTTCAAGCTCACCAGCTACTCCTTGAAAACCCTATACAGGGTGGCTATGAGTCAGAATGACTCAACAGCACTTAACAACAATAGCAATGTTCTGTTGTATGCATGAATGTATAAACCATACTTGTTCAGCCATTCATTTGTTAATAGGTATTCAGGCTACTTCCACCTTTTGACTATTGTGAATAGTGCTACAATGGACTTCGGTGTACATATATCAATTTTCATTGCTGCCACCAAATCTCTTAAGTACATACCTAGGAGTATTGGAATTGCTGCAACATGAATGAAGCTTGAAAATATTATGCTAAATAAAGGAAGTGGAACACAAAAGGACAATATTGCATGGCCCCACTAATATGAAATGCCTTGTTGTTAGGTGCTACAAAGTCAGTTTCAACTCATAGTGTCTCTATGCACAACAGAACAAAACATTGCCTGGTCCTGCACCAGCCTCACAATTGTTACTATGCTTGACCCCATTGTTGCTGCCACTGTATCAATTCATCTCACCATTGACCCTCTACTTTACCAAGCAGGATATTCTTCTCCAGGAACTACTCCCTCCTGATGATATGACCAAAGTACATGAGACAAACTCTTGTCATACTCACTTCTAAGGTGCATTCCGGCTGTATAAGTAAATGTATAGATCAGAGTTTAACAGTGGTTACCAAATGCAAGTTTTGTTCTGTTGTGTGTAGGGTCACTGTGAGTCGGAACTGACTTGATGACACCTAACAACAACCAATGGCAGAAAGAGCTCTGGTGGAGCAATGGTTAAAATGCTCAGCTTCTAAGCAAAAATCAGCAATTCATATCCACCAGCTGTTCCACAGGAGAAAGATGTAGCAGTCTGCTTCCACAGAGATTCCAAATACAGTCTTGGAAGTCCTATAGGACAGTTCTACTTTGCCCTGTAAGATCGAATCAACTCAATAACAACACACTTAGATTTTTTGTTTGTTTTTTGGTACCAAGGGCAGAAGGGAAAAGGAAGATTCATTCCTTAGGAAGCAATGAATTTTGGTTTATAATGACAGAAAATTTGGCAGCAAATACTGGTGATAGTTACACATTATTATTGATACAATTTTTACTGAATACAATACAATTATTACTGAATTGTACGAGTGAAAAATTGTACATGTTGAATTGGATAATAATGTATCTCTATTTTTATGACAACAACAAACAAAATTTAATTATATTTCTCAAGACATTTCTGAAGCAACTATGCTAAAGTGGAACCTACATTGGATAGTATAAGCTCCCAGCTGAGCTGCAATGTTGATGGGGCAAGGCAGCCGGCCCTGAAGGACATCTTGCTTCACCTGCAAGAAAAACTGATATCTAAAATAGAAATGGAAAAAAAAAAAAAACAAAAAAAAACAGATTAATGATATCCTAAGCACAGGACCACTAATCGCAAGGTCAATGGTTCAAACCCACCAACTGCTTCTTGGAAACCCTATATAGGGTTGTTGAGTCAGAACTGACTTGACAACACTTAACAACAACTATGCAAACCTGAAGTTTCAGACCCTGATCATTAAGGTCACATCCAATCACCTTTAATGAAAATAAAATCACTCTTCACTTTTTTTGCCAGGCAGCTGTTGAATGAAAATGAACGGTTAAAAGTACAGACTCGGAAGTCAGACGGCCTGGCTTACATTCCAGTCTTACTACTCACTAACTCTGTAGCCTTGAGCTCTAAAACCCAGTCTCCTCACCTGATATGGGGGTTAAATATAAGCTATTATCACCATTATCACTACTACTACTGCCACTAACTACTGTGACATGCTCTTACTGGGAGGAACAAATTACAAGGACCCAACATATATTACAAGTGTTATCTCTAGACACTAAAATCATGTAGACAGGATAGAAAGGTCATTAGAGTTTAATGCCATTAATCCTCCCACTTAAAACCATGTCTATTATCTGTAGCTTTTTCCTTCCACACTGCTTAACGACACAATGTCATATACTGTTCCAAACATTACAAACTTAGAAACTCATTTTAAGTAGGCTGCATCCAATAATTTATGTTAGCCTTCAAAATAAGGTCAGTAATATTATCATCTCTGTTTTGCTGATGAGAAAACTGAAATCCAAAAAGATGAAGTAACTTGTCCAAGATCTCACACAACTAGTTAAGTGGCAAAGTCCTAAGTGGAAACTTGGCAATACAACCCTAGAACTCTATCAGGATGCTATGCAACTCTGACTATTTATCCTTTCTGTCATCCTTGCCCACCAACATCATCCTTGCCCACCATCACTTACTCTCTTTCTCTCTCTCTCTCACATGAACACATGGGCTCACGCTGTGCGATTCCTCTCTTTGCAAAATTTTTCTTTCTACTTCTCTTTCCAATGATAGCAAGAATCATCTTGTCTGTGATAAACTTCTCTTCTCCAAATATTCAAAATCCTTAGTGAGGAAATCTGACTGCTACATGCTACCATGATTATTTCTAGGAGACTGACAACAATTCTGACTGCAATCACTGGCTTGAGTCTCAAGACCTGCTCAGTGTTCTGTGTTTTACCAGTGCCCATTTCAGTAAAGTACACACCATCCTCCAGATGCCCAGTCATAGAAGTAGGAACAAAGCATAACCACCCCTACCACCCTTTCTTTCCCATAAGCAATCACCAAATCTGCTGTTTCTATAATCCATACTTCTCTCCATTCCCTAGTCCAGATTGCTAGTCCCTGGATTCCTAAAATTACAATTTAATTGGCTTTAATTGGCTTGCAGTCTTTCATACTTACCATCTCCCTTCTAAACAACCTTCCTAAGAAATAAGCAGAATTCTTAATAGACATATAGGATCATGCTGTTCCTTTAGCCATCAGAATAAAACTCAAGCTCCTTAAAATAATAGTTAATAATATATTTGCTTACCATTTGAGTATAAACTCTTGCCACTGATAACCCCCCCACACACACACACACAATTTGCACTCACTTTCCAGTCCTACATAACTATCTTTCACACAATAAGCAATGGACTGCAAACCACAAGAACAGGGGTTCAACCCCACCAGCCGCTTCATGGGAGAAAGATGAGGCTTTTTGCTCCTGAAAAGATTTACAGCCTGAGAAGTTGCTATGAGATGGAATCGACTCAACAGCACTTAATGACAATACTCTGAATGCTGCGTGCCCTCATCTTAGACACCATATCTACTTTCTAGTGATAATCTGTGTCCCAGAACAGAAAAGTGACATCAAGAGAACTTAACTGTTTTGAAAATAGAAACATGTCTCAAGAGTTACAGCCACCACTTCCGGTTTGGACAGCAGTAGAGAAAGCCAGGTAAGGAAGGCTCCGTGGTAGAGGGACTGGAAACTCACAGAGGAAGTGCTCACAGAACAACTCGAGAGCTCCAGATCTACTATAAGGTCCAGGATGTCAGTTTCTCACACTCGCAAGTGAAAAAAATGATGATATTAAGGAAAATACTGTGAGTTAGGAATCTGGAGACAGGACTCCCTCTGTGGCCACACTGCCCTGACAGAGTTTACAGGGTGGCTGTGCACTATGGAGTCTGTTCC
>NW_006408848.1:1069970-1071885 GCF_000296735.1 Chrysochloris asiatica
CTCCCTGCATTACCTAAGAAGAGACAACAATCGTGGCCCTATACCCAAGCTATAAGTATACGCTATAATATTCCACCTCTGGGACAAGAGCCAACAACACCTGCTAAGTATTATATGTGAAAAGAGAAGTCTATCTCCTGATCATATCCACCAGGAGACACCAGTAAGCTTAAAAACACAACAACAAACATCCACTTAAGCATTAAAAATACACACAACTACTGGAAATGATGAACAAAAAACAACAAAACATATCAAAACATGTCCAAAAACAGAAGAGAGTAGCTGAGACAAATGAGCTGGAGACAGACAAAGGCATTCTAGAAGAGGAAGAGCAGGTTTTGGATATGCCTCAAAACGAATTCAGAAGAATGATATTGAAACAAATTTAAATACACCAAAAAGGGGTGGAGGAAAACAAGGAAGAAGTCAGGATAGTACTACAAGAGCAATCAAATAAGATTGATAGAGCATTGGAAACAATTCAAAACCTGGAAAAAGAGGTCCAAATGATTAATAATAAGATACCAGAAATGGACAATACACTGAAAGGGGAAAGGAGCAGAATAGAAGAGATGGAAGCCAGAACTAGTGAGCTAGAAGACAAATCAATCAATACTGCTAAGATACAAGAGCAAACAGAAATAAGGATTTAAAAAAACAGAAGAGAGTCTAAGATTCATGCTGGATAAGATGAAGAGGAATAACTTAAGAACTGTTGGCATTCCAGAACAGGAAGAATCAGAGAAGTCCACAGAGGAGACAGCTGAAGAGCTTCTGGAAGAAAAATTCCCTAATATCTTGAAAGATGACAAGATAAACATTTAAGAAGCCTCAGGAAGGACAGAACCCAAAAGAAAGTCACCAAGACATATCATAATGAAGTTCTCCAAAATCAAAGACAAGGAGAGAACAATAAAAGCGGCCAGGGAGAAGAGAAATGTCACTTATAAAGGCAAGCAAATCAGATTAAGCTCTGACTATTCAGAACAAACCATGCAGGAAAGAAGGCAAAGGGGAGACATATACAAAATCATACAAGAAAAAAAAAATGCCAAACAAGAATCGTCTATCCAGCAAAACTATCAATCAAATAAGATGGTGCAATCAAAACATTCCATGATAAACAGAATCTGAGAGATTTTATCAAAACCAATCCAGCACTTCAAAACATCATAAAGGAATTTCTATGCACTGAAAACCAACAAGAACAGATAACAACCAGAGACTGACAGGCGTGACAAAACCACCTGGCTGCTAACCTCAGGGTCAGCAGTTCGAAGCTACCAGCTGTTCTGCGGGTGAAAGATGAGGCTTTCTGCTCCTGTAAAGATTTACAGTCCCAGAAACCCTGTACAGGGTCATTAGGAGTCAGAACTGACTCCACGGCACATACCAATACCATCAATAATTACACTGAATGTCAATGGATTGAATGCACCAGTGAAGAGACAGAGAGTGGCAGAATGGATAAGAAAACAAGACCCTTCAATATGGTGTCTGCAAGAGACACACTTTACACAAAAAGACAAAAACAGCCTAAAAGTTCAAGGATGGCAAAAAATATACCAAGCTAACTGCAAAAATAAACAAGCAGGAGTAGCAATACAAATCTCAGACTAAGTAAACTTTAAGATAAAAACCAGCATAAAAGATAAAGAAGGACACTACCTAATGATCAAAGGGTCAATTGAGCAAGACGACATAACCATAATAAATATCCACACTCCCAATGAAAGCACCAAGATACATGAAACAAACCTTACTAGAATTGAAGAAAGAACTAGATAAATCTACAAGTATAGTAGGATATTTTAATATGCCGCTTTCAAAAAGGGACAGAAAAACCAGAAAAAAACTCGACAAAGTTACAGAGGAACTAAACAGCACAATCAACCAACTTGACTTCATAGAT
>NW_006408848.1:1074847-1094824 GCF_000296735.1 Chrysochloris asiatica
GAGGTAAATGAAGATGAATGCAGAACTCTGGAATAACAAGGCTTCAGGATACAGGGATTAAGGCATGGTTTGTAAGGATAAAAGAGGGGAATAATGTTAGGATGTTTGGCTGTCTTTTGAATCTTGGTTTCCCTTGCCTACCATTGTGAAATAGACAATTGGAGGTTGGGAGATAGCCAGAAACATCACAACAGAAAACATGTAAGCCCGTCTTCAGCCTATAATTGACTAGAATACCTTAAAGGGGTATAGAAATTGCCCAGACTCAAAATGGGTGAGGGTGGGCTATAAAGGCAAGAAGTGACTGGCTTACAAGCTTTCAAGAGGGAGCCTAGTTCCGGATGGGGCAGGGGTAGGCAGAATCTCCACTGAATGATTTCCAATCTGTTGGGACCAGGCTGACGAAAGGAAATGGGGATAAGACTCTTGTGGTACAATAGTGAATAATTGCCATCAGGACTGACTGTGAGGGTCGGAAATGTAGAGGAAGATTTTTTTGACAAAAGGAGGAAAGTGACTGATTTTGCAGGCCAGGAGCGGAGACAGATCCCTGGGACAATCAAGCGAGAAGAGCAGAAAGTATGACTGTACCCAGAGAGGCAGTGAAGCCAGGCATGGAGACAGAGATGATGGCGTGGACAGATGGAGTGGCTGGGGACATGGGACTCAGGGAGGGAGAGGAGCTGTTTGCTGACAGCCAGGGAGGTAGGCCTGTGGGGTATATCCTTTGGTTATTTGATGATGCATGGAGAGGATTATAATCATTGCAATGAAATGAAATACGATAGGATGAATGTGAAGCTGAAATGGGACAGAGGCAAATAATGATATATGCACAACCTTGGAACAACATGGCTCTGGGATAGAGAGATTGAGCCATGGTTGGAATGGGGAAAAGAGGGAAATAACGTTAAGATGCTTGGCTGTCTTTTGAATCTTGGTTTCCCTGGCATACCACTATAAAATAGACACTGGAGGGGGAGAGAAAGGAATAGACAGAAATATCACCATAGGAAGGTTGTAAGTCCATCTTCTGCCTATAACGGATTGGAATACCTAAAATGGGGCTACAATGTGCCCAGTAAAGAAGGCTTCCTGCGGAGCCTCTGCATTACATAAGACCATAGATGGAATCCTGAACATCCAGAATCTTCTGAGGTAGGAAATTTCCACTTGAAAGGACAAGCAGACCAGTCTGGAGCGATCAGAAGAACAGAAGACACTTCTTGAAAGAAAGACTGACAGGAAAAATACAGAACAGGCAGACCGATATGATTACTACAAGAACAAACAAGTGGCTCTTCCAGGAGACATCAAGGTAAGTGGTTGGGTCCCCTCAGGGCAAACCTCCTTCTAAGACTAAGACTCAATGGGAATACATGATTGGTGACCACGTTCGTCACCAATAAGGGGAAGTGAGGAAAAAGCAGCAACGAAGCTGCGAGCTAGGTCCTACAACATTCAATAGACTCCTCTGAACCCGGCTAGAGACCTGGTTGGCCAGCTCTTGGACCCAGAGTCAGTGACATAGCCACAGAAGACTAGAGTGGAAAGTGAAGTGTCCAGCTGATAAGAAGAGAGGGCACACGCATAAGTACACCCATACAGACAGATAATACCCACTTGACCTGGCTTCAATGACTGGATGATCAGAGCTCAACTAGAAGAAAGAGGAAACAAATCTTCATGGCAAGGATCATTCCCACCCCCTCCATACACGGAGAGGACAGGGATGGGCAACTTGGACATTGGCTACCCAGAACTGGGGGTTACAGAGGCAAGAAGTGACTGGCTTTCAAGCTTTCAGGAGGGAACCTAGATCTGGAGGGTATGGGCAAGGTAGAATCTCCACTGAGTATTATCCAATCTGCCTAGGAGGGACTGATGAAAGGAGATGCAAATAGGTTTCTTGCGATACAATAGTGAATAATTGTTATCAGGACTGATTGTAAGGGCTGGAAATATAAAGGTAGACATTTTATGGCAAAAGGAGGGGAGTGATTGACTTTGCAGTCTAGGAGCGGAGGTCCCTGGGGCCATCAAGGGAGAAGAGCAGAGAACGAAACCCTACCCACAGAAACAGTGATGCCAGGGATGGAGGCAGAGACAATGACGTGGAGAAAAGGAGCGACTGGGGACTTTGGACCCAGAGAGGGAGAGGGGCTGTGCGCTGATGACCGGAGGTCAGGCTTGCAGGGTATACCCTTTAGTTGGTGGATGATGCATGGAGAGGATTTTAACCATGGCAAGGAAACAATATATGATGGGATCAATGTGAAGCTAATGTTCTCCCATTTCAACTATCACATAATTCACAATAAAGCATTCAAACAAAACAAAACAAAAAAGAGTTACAGCTACCTGCTGGAGGGTGTTTTACTACCCTCTTTCTCTATTGATACCTTAGAGTTTCTTTTCCTCATTTTTTTTTTTTTTTTAAAGAAGTGGGTCACTGAAACGTATTTGTTTTCTAAAAAGATTTAAAATAACATTTGTCCCCCATGTTAACTATCACATAATTCACAACAAAACATTTAAAAAACAACAACAACAACATTTGACTGGATAGTCAAATCTCTTGAAGGACCTAATCCCATTGAAGTTTGTTTCAAATCAAGAGTAAGAGAAAGAAAATAGAAAGAGACAAAGAAACAAGAGGGAGATGAAGAAAAAAAGACAAAACTAAACCATACATAGAAAGACAGATCAAAAGAAACAGGAACCACATCCTGTTGGTAGTTATATTCTCAATGCATAGGGACCAGCACACAGTAGCTGCTCAGTAAATATTTGTTGGCTTGGTGAATGAATAAATGAATGAACAGATAAACAGATGGTTGGAAATGGAAAAACTGAACATTCTTTGCTATCTCTGAGAAATTCATGAAGAAAATAACAAAAGGCATCTATTCAAACTTCTTTGGACAATCTTTCAAAGATAACCCAAAACCAAACCTACATTGATCAAGTCAATTCTGACTCACAGAGGCCCTATAAGACAGACTAGAGCTGTCACATAGGGTTTCCAAGGCTATAAATCTTTATGAAAGCCACTGTCACATGCTTCACATGTGGAGCAGCTGCTGGGTTCAAACTGCCAAGCTTTGGTTAGCAGTCAGGTGCTTTAACACTGTGCCACCATAGATCCTCTTCCCCAAAATAAAAGAGCCCTTTGACTAATTTCATCAAAAAGCCCTAATAAAATAAAAACCAGGCAAGTATACTATTTTAATTATGAATTTAATTAATCTTTATTATTACAAGCAGTCAATTTCATAAAAGGCAATTTTATAATAAAAATAAAATCATATTTTATTTCTCAGGGTGGCTCCATATAATAAGCACTGGTCTATGAACCACAAGGTCAGTAGTTCATGTTCACCAGCTGCTGTTCAGGAGAAACATGAGGTTTCATGCTCCCGTGAAAACTTAAAGTCTCAGAAACCCTATACACCGGGGCTGAGTCAGAACTTACTCAACAGCATGTAACAACAACAACTTTAAATTATTCATATATAATTTATTTTGATCACTTTATGGGATTTAGAGCACAATTTAATATTTTATTTAAATTACAGAGATTTAGATCTCACCTTCTATGTCATTCAATTAAAGTTATACTTGAGGCTGAGTCTGGTTGTCTCTGGTTATAATTAAGGTAAGTCTATATCCCAATTTACCTGAGACAGTTTTAGTTCATGCTTATTATTTATATAGTGTTAGAATTTAGACAATAAATTATATTATGACCACAGTCACACTGTACTAGAGAAAAAATGTTGCTAAAAAATGTTCCATATAACAAACTTTCCAAAACACATTGTTTGGTACAAAGCAGACACTTCATTACTGGTTATCGTTCTAAGTAAATTAATATAAGTACTGAACTACAAGGTCAGTTTGAACCACAGGGTCTGTGGTCTAAATCCACCAGCCACTCCTCAGAAACCCTATAAAAGGTTGCTATGAGTTGGAACCAACTCAACAGCATTAACAACAACATCTATTCACTGTTTACCTAGCTAGATTGTAAGCCCAAGAGTAAGAATACTAGGTCTAATTTCTTATCCATATTTATCATTGCACTACAGCTGATACAACAGAAGTAAGGAAGTTGAAACATTTCCCTCACAATTTCCCATTTACCTGATGTTCCCTGAAAAGAGCTGAAATAACACTAAGGATCTAAACATTGTTGAAGATCAACACTTTAGCAATTATTGGAGGAAAGAAAAATGAACAAAGAAGACCTTGATCATTCAGGGGCCAAAATCAGAAGGCTCCATGACAGACAGTCTTGGGTCAAGAAAGCCAGGAATACTCTAACCAGAGATTCCAGAAATTTATTGTTTCAATGACTTGAGAACCTGGTAAGATAATGAAAATATGTGGGGACAGGAGAAGTTTGATTTCTGAGTGCCAGTTGATTTCTGGGTGCCAGTTTAATGTGAAATAGAAGAATCTAAGACTATCTATCTGCGTAAAAGGTATCAAAGCACAGACTTGTTAAAGCTTCCCAGGATTTGATAGGTGCGTTACCAGTTTGGCAAGAAGTTTTTATGTAAATGAGAGGAGAAACTGTTTGAATAGTTGTTGTTGTTGTCATTGTTAAGTGACATCAAGTCAGTTGCAACTCATAGCGATCCTGTATAGGGTTTCTAAGGAGTGGCTGGTGAGCTTGAACTGCCAACTTTGTGGTTCAAATCAACTTTGCAGTACAGCACATTAACACACAGTGCCACTCCAGGACTCCATTTGAATAATAATATATTAAATAATGTGGGAAAAGGCAGGCAAGACTTAAAAAAAAAAGAAGAAGAGTAGAAATATAAAGTAATTCTCAAAAGAAAGCAGCAGACAAGATCAGGAATAACACTTTTGTGTCAGAAACCTAAAAGCAATGATTAAATTATGGGAATAAATCTCAGTATCACCTTACATATGTACAGTTATAAATGAGTGAATGAGTAAACTCCCCTCATATACATATTAAGAAATGCAGACTGGAGAGCAATAATAGAATGTTTCATAGTCAAATGATCAATTAGATCCCAAAAGTTCTTATACCCAGGTGACACATTTAACTTGGTCTTTTTTCCCTAATTTAAAACCAATAATTTAAAAATACAGAATAATTATTTGTTCTACCATTTCTCCTATCATCTATTGAACATTTAACTTTTTAACTTTATGATAAACAGCTTTCATTAATATCTAACAAATTCCATCACCTTTTTAAAAAATACTATAATTCAACTTTACAGATGAGAAAACTTTAAAAAAAGATCTGGAGTGTTCTCAGTATTATACAATACTGCGTGAGAGCAAGAATGCAAACCTGTCTGATTCCAAAGCCTATCTTCTTAGCCATACATATCAATACTTTTGAAATTATTGGAGGAAAGAAGAGTGAACAAAGAAGAAAGGACAGAGCCTTGATCACTCAGGGGCCAGAATCAGAAGGCTCCATGACAGTCGTGAGTCAAGAAAGCCAGCAATATTCTAGCCAGAGATTCCAGAAGTGTATTGTTCCAATGGCTTTGAGAACCTGCTTATCAAATCTGCAGAAGATACAGAGCTATGAATAACACACAGTACACCGAAGGATGACATCATAATTTGAACTGGAATTCAAAGTAAGTGAAGTATATTTCATAAGGACACAAATTATTCAAAGGGCTGACAGAGAGAAGAGGGATTTGACTCATTCTGCATAAATCTAGAAAGAAAACGTATTGATGGTAGAAGTTTCAGGGTTTTATTTCTTATTGAATTTCTTATCATGTGTTGCTGTTGTGTTCTGTCACATCGGTTCTGACTCACAGAGACCCTGTGGTAGTTTCCGAGGAGTGACTTGTGGGTTTGATCCACAGACTTTGTGGTTAGCAATCCAGTGCTTATCTTACAGTACCACACACCAGGACACTATCATCATGTGAGTTAGCAGGTTTTTAAGTTAAAAATGTTTAAGAGGCTGGGTGACAGGTAGGGGTGGAGGCTAAAATATAAGAGCTTAGAAAACCTCAACTTTATTTCAGAAAACATTTTATAGCATAACAAGTACTCCAAGTTTTTGTGATTTTATCAATATCTACTTTTATATCCTGAAATTTAATTTTATTATGTATCCTATTAAAATTTTATTTGCTTGGGTATCCTATCGTATTCTAACTACTTTATCCTAAGTACAGCATTCCTACTATCTGATAAGGTATCTAATAGTGTTAAACATGTATAAATGTGCATGAAAAGATTTACTGCCCCATGATCTATAATAGTTTAAAAAGAAAGAAAGAATGAAGAGAGAAAACCTAGACGGCCATACACAAAGGGAATAGTTCAATAAATTACTGATTCCTTTGTAGGAGTGCTCAATGTTGAAAGAGGGAGCAACAATATGGATGAAACAATGACTTTTTTAAAAACCTGTGCATCTGAGATTATATTAAGGTATATATTTACTTCTCTTTTTTTGCCAAAATTATCTCCTGTAATTGGTTTTCTTTCAGGCCCATTATACCTGCCTATTAAAGTTAACATATTCATGCAAATGAAGGACTTTATCTTCACCACATATGCTTAAAATAACTGTATAGTGATATACTGAATGCACATTTAACTTACCAAAATTCAATAATTTGTTCTAGGCAAAAAAATAAATAACACAAACTAACTATGCTATCTAGTTCTTAATTACATGATTTGGTCTAATACTTATGGAAAAACTGCTTAGATTAAATATACATAATGTTGTATGTTATACACAACTCCATGCATTCTGCTAATGAGTCAAGAGTGAATTCTGAACAGAAATTTCTATTCACCATTAATATGTGATGAACAGAGGTAAAGTAATGCATCATAAAATATTGGTCTTTTCCCATTTCTTAATACTAAACCAAGTATCTTTTGGAAACTAACTCTCAGTTAGGGTCTAACTCGATTGTATTGCCAGGGTAAGGAAACAATGAAATAATCATGTCTGGTAAAGCAGAAGGCCAACAGGAATGAGGGAAACTCTCAATAAGATGTACTGATACAACAGTCACAAGAATGGACTCAAACATATCCACTACTGATGAAGATGTTGAAGGGGCTGGCAATGTTTCCTTCTGATATACATAAGATCACCATGAACCAACGCTGACTCTATGGCAATTAGCATTTATCAAGCACTTTATATGAAATGTGGAGTCCTGGTATGGTACTTACTATAGGATAAGCACTTGACTAAAAGGTCAAGGTCAGTGGTTCAAACTCCTCAGCTGCTCCTCAGAAACCCTATACAGGGTCACTATGAGTCAGAACTGATTCGAAGGCACTTAACAACAACAACAATGTGAAGTGTAAGAGATTTGCATAAATTACTCTATTTAATGCATACACAAACCTATGAAACATGTATATCTCCAAATTTACAGCTGAGGAAACCGAAGCATAGAGAAGCTTCTCACAACCTGAAAATGAAGGCCTTCAACTAAGTTTTAATATAATTTTAATACCTGGGAATCCCTTCATGAGTGACAGATATGAATGTATTTTTTCTGACACATACACTATCATCTATTATTCATATGCCATTTTCAATGATGATTTGGACAATATAATCAATACCAACTGGAAGTTTCATTTTAATAAGATATTTGGTGTGGCACTGTGGGTTAATGAACTGGACTGCAAAGTCAGTTTGAACCACAAGGTCAGAGGTTCAAGTTCAGCAGTTGCTCCCTGGAACTATACAGGGTCGCTATGGGTTAGAACTGACTCAATGACACTTAACAACAATACATTATAGGAGTTATGGTGTGGCACTATAGGATAAGCACTGGGCTGCTAACCACCATGTTGGTGGTTCAAACTCACCAGCCACTCACTCCCTGGAAACCCTATACAGGGTCGCTATGAGTCAGAACTGACTTGATGGCACTTAACAACAATACATTATAAGGAGTCCTGGTGTGGCACTGAAGGATAAACTCTGGATGGCTAACTGCAAGGTCAGCACTTCAAACCCACTAGGAACTCCTCTGAAACTATAGAGTCACTATGAGTTAGAACTGACTCAGCTAGAAAACATTGGCCTTTTCTTCCCTTTCCTAATGCTAAAAGAATTATCTTTTGATTTTCAAAAGAGAGAAATGAAACACCTGGATGCTTGATACTTAAGCTTTGATCAGTTAAAGAGAAATGACTGTATAGCCAAATTTATATTTACATATACAAACAAAGCATCAAAATGCCCTTCCTTGGGGCAATTCAAATGGCAACTTTTACATGAATAAAAATGTCTGAGTACATCCTTAATAATAATGATGCAAAAATACCCCATCATGTTGTTGTGTTGTGAAGTGGCATTTAGTTGTTTCTGACCCATAGCGACCCTATAAAAGCTTTCCTAGGAGCAGCTGTGAGCTTGAACCGCTGACCTTGCAGTTCAAACCACTTTGCAGTCTGGCGCATTAACCCACAGTGCCACACCAGGACTGCAGATGCAAAATCTATCATCGTCATGTCACCCAAGTTTGTGTCATTTTGCAAACATATCTATCATGAGACACTGATCTGCCTTAATGTCATACTATTTTAAATGTAATCCTCATAGAAGATGCATTGCAAAAGCCACGTAGATACATATTCAAACATTAGAGCCAAATGTGTTAAAGTCTTTTGTATATGCTACACATAGTAAAGGTTCCAAAGCAATATCAATGCCATACCTGGTTATTTCTTCTTTAAGTTTACAAGGATCTTCTGCATAAAATTTAATACCAAAGTACAAAGTATATGGAGGTCCAGCTAAAATTAAGAAATAGAAATTAATTAACTTTCACATTATAAATTAGTCAAAGTATTAGTGTAGCATACGCAACAATGAAAATTAAACTAACCAATAATTTCTCAAGAATCAGGAAAACATAACAATGAAAAGAAAGCAGGGTTCTGAACTGTGCAATAGTGGGACCTGAAATATGTGTGCTTGTGGCACTGTGGGTTAATGTGCTGGACCGCAAAGTCAGTTTGAGCCACAGGGTTGGTGGTTCGAGCTCACTAGCTGCTCCTTGGAAACCCTATACAGGGTTGCAATGGGTTGGAACCGACTCAACGACACTTAACAACAACATAAACATCAAAGACAGAACCAAATACACCAGAAGATTCTGGTTGGTGAGTTTATGCACAATTCCTATATACCGTATATGTTTTTCCCATTCTTCAAATTTTCTACAACGTATATGCATTTTGTCTCGATGAAGACAGGTTATCAATAAAATCAAATACATGATTTTAAAAATCAGCTATCATTTTATAGCTCTCAAAAGCACGTATCTGCAAAAAGGTGGAAAATTTAAGATACGCAGTAGTTCGTAGATTGCTTAAGTCAATCACGAAATGCATATATGATACATTGTTACTGCTGGTTGTTAAGAGCTGTTGAGTTGGTTCTGGCTCATATCGGCCCAGTATAGGGTTTCCAAGGAGCAGTTGGCGACTTTGAACCACCAACCTTGCGGTTCAAACTGATCTTTTGGTCCTGCACTTATCCTACAGTGCCACATTAGGACTCCCATACAACTGAGACTATACAACTGTTTAAATAGAGATAAATCTATATATATGTAAAAAGATCTATGTGTGCAATCTATATCCTTATGTACAGAAATATGGTCTGTTTTGTAAAACAAGGGGGGGAAAAAAACGGTAAGACTTCTGTTCATTCTCTATCTTCTCTCCTCCCCACCCTCCAGGACCCCCTCCCCTGGGGAAAATGAAAACTACACAAACTACTAACAGTAGGAAATTTTGGGAAGAGAACTAAAAACTTTCTTTAATATATTAGAATTTTCTTACCATGTATAAATCTTTGACTTTTTTTTTGTTGTTGTTGTTAAGAAAAAAATTGACAGTGGTACTATGTGGTAGGATTAGGGACAATACTTGCTTTTGTCTTAAACTTTTCTGAATCTTAAAATTTAAGAACAAATTGTTCATCCCACTCATTTACCACATACGGAGGAATTAGGTATACAAAAAACAACAAACACCAGAAACAAAACCTGGAATTGTATCTATACAGCAAATATGAAGTATAATCAACTGCTCATTGTGAAAAAGGATTCATACCTCTTGGGTGCTAAACACATTATACTACACTTTTATTAGAAATATTTATGCTTAAAGGATGTAAATCTGACCTATGTATCTACGTTGTGTGGTAACCAGACCTAATAAAGTTTTGTTTTAGAAACTGATTTGTTACCTGGAACACAAATTGTTGGTCACAATTTCTTTCTTCCTTTTTTTTCAAAAAAAGCTATCTTATTCAAATAAAAAAGATGTGAAATATGCACCTCAGTGAAAATAAATCCACCTACACCTTGTGATCCCATGTCCACACTGTGTAACTGACCAACTAATTGCAGTCTTTCCATTTTCAATTGTAACTGAGTAAATAAAGTCACATATTTAGAAATTAGAGAAAATAAATTAAACAACATTTAATAAGGATATAATGCATTTATATTATACAATGTATATTATTTATTGTAACTTATATTATCATGTTGTTGTTGTTGTTGACTGCTGTAGAGTCTGTTCCAACACATAGCGACCCTGTATAGGGTTTCCGAGGAGCAGCTGGTGAGCTTGAACCGCCGACCTTGCAGTTCAAACGGCTTTGCAGTCTGGCGCATTAACCCACAGTACCACACCAGAACTCCTATATTATCATAGTTGCTGGTATTACAGATCCATGATGTTTATGAAACACAAAAGTCATGTTCCTGGCATACAAAAGACAATCCAAACTAGAGCCTATGCCTTGCTCTCATCTGTATTTTTCTGTATAAAACAGAAGCCTCAGGCTAAGGCTTTTTAAAAAACTATTTGTTTTTCTAAGCTTTGCTATAATTTCTTACATACAATCTGAGTTAACTCCATAGGTTCTATTTTTACACTTACTTAATCATTGTATTTAGATTCCTGAAAAGATACACCCCAACCCATGAATATGATGTCAGGGAGGCCCAGACTATTAAATATTTAGGAGAGCCAGAAAGTCCACCCTGGGCTGCTCCATCCGTGTCAATCAAACTCTGTACTCTTGAACAGATGGGCCTGCCTGTGCCCGCAGGCCACTGGGACTGGCAAAGCACAGATGCTGCTGCCATGCTGCACAAAGGAAGAAGCTATCTCCAGACACCAGAGTTGCTTTTATTCACTGGAACATGACAGATTACACCTTATTCACTCAGCCTAGCCATTTCAAATGTGTTTCATGATAAACAGTTAAGCAATTGCATAATAAGTTAGTTTAGGTGGAAAAAAACCACACACACACTTTAAAACATTACATTTTGGCTATTTTTCATTAATGACTTCCAGCCCAAATCTGCCCCACCCCACTGCCCACTCACAAATTACCATTTCTTTGTACTTGATAATGTACACAGTGCTTTTGTAAACATGTAATTCTCAACAAAATCCTGGTAACATATGTAGGGCAGGTGAAACTCCCAGGAGTTATGCAACTTGCCTAACATCACAGAGATGAAAATCAATGTTGCTAATATCTGGAGTTAAATGCTTTGTCACTGTTCCACTGAGCTTCTCAAAAAACGCAAAAAAAACAAAATGATAATACTTTCAGAGTGAACAAATACCTTCACTGTCTTATAGAGCAAAAATAGACTTAGAAAATAGATAAATTAGATCAAAGTTAGGTTTAGCCAGTCACTTTTCGGCCTTCTAAGACTCTGACTGGAGCGCTAGTGTGGCGCTGTAGGATAATCACTGGACTGCTAACCACATGATCAGTAGTAGTTCAAGCCCACCAGCCATTTAACAACACTTTAAAACAACAACAACTCAAATATCTGTTATCTGGAATCCTTACCATTCTACAGACTCCACCTTTAAGAAACCATTTAAGTAAAACTAATGTTGTTTCTCTTTAAGTTAAAGAAGACGAAGAAAAACTACAGTAGTTGAAACTTGGAATCTCTTAATCTGGCATTTGTGAAGATAAATTTGGAGGTCTTTAAGGATCTCTGGTAGTGTAATGGTTACAAATCGGGCTGTGAACCACAAGGTCAGCAGTTCGAAGCTACCAGCTACTCCGCAGGAGAAAGATGAGGCTTTCTGCTCCCATAAAGACTTACAGCCTCGGAAACCCTGTTCAGGGTCACTATTGGTCAGAACCAGCTAGATAGCACTTAATAACAACACTGTAAATAAGGATTCTCCCATTAGTTCAGGAATAAAGCAAGATTTGCCTAAGTGAATCCTGGTGACACGCATGTTCTTTCCTTTTTATTGATATTCCTTCTGACAAATCTATTGAAGATTTAAGAATCATTTTCCTTCACTAACAAATATTTCATGAGAAAAATATAAGGTTTCTTAAGCATAAACTTCTATTAATAATATCAGTATTTTATTCTTGCTTATCAAATTTTTAGCAGTATGTTCTTTAGGATGAGAAAGCCATTCGCTTATACTGTGATATTTAAATAGAATATCTCCCATGTAAAGAAATAAAGCACTTTAAATGTGTTTCAGTGAAATAAAGACTCCATGTTTGGCACTGTAGGATAAGTGCTCGACTGCACGTTTGCTTTGAACCACAATGTGGACATTTCACACTCACCAGCTGCTCCTAGGAAACCCTATACAGTTGAGGGGAGGGTAGGAGGGTGGGTGGAATGGAGTTGGGGGCCACAGAGAGTGGGCAGGATGGCCATCGTTGTATGGAGAAGATTGCAGTCACTGCGATGGAGCGGGATGTGTGATCTGTTGAGGATGGAGCTGATGGTCTTGTTTGTGGACCTTCACTCAGTTCACAGTGAAAAGTCAAAAAAATTACAGTTCCAGAAATTCTGTTTAGGGATGCTATGGGTCAGAATCTGCTTGAAGATTATGGGCTTGGGGGATTATTTATAAGAGCATTTCTCATGGAAATTTGCTGCATTTATATAACTCTGGTAGTGTAATCGTTATGAGTCAGGCTGCCAACCTCAAGGTCAGTAGTTCAAAACTACCAGTGGTTCCGCTGGAGAAAGATGAGGCGTTCTGCTCCCATAAATATTGACAGCGTCGGAAACCCTGTGCAGGGTCACTATGAGTCGGAACCAACTCCACAGTACCTAACAACAACAACAACATATCTAATCACACATAACTTCATGACCTTTCCTTGACATTCAGCACGCAGCATGGTGACCTGCAAAGAACATGGTATCAGAAGTCATAAAACAAGGGCTCTGCTCAAGTCTCTGCTTCCAATTCAATATGTCACCTGTGGTAGGTTAATAAAGCTTTCTGAATTAGGATTTCCTAATGTGTAGTTGTAACACGATAAGATATGTACTTGAACATTCTGGAGCTTTTCACCATGGAGATGGAGAAGCAGAGAAAACCAGTGTACAGAAAGAAAATGATGTGGAAGCTCTGAATAACGGTACTTACTGGTTTTGCAGTTCCTGGATTCCAATTCCTTTCTGAGTATAGCTATATTCCTGCCCTTGGAGCCCCACATCTAAAGGGAGTCAGTCCATCCACACAGAAAGTACAGGCATCATAAGAAAGGTCTAAAGAGCCTCATTAAAATTTGATGGATAGTAATTTACACATTAAAACAAGACTCTTTTTTGCACCTTCAAGTAGTCTCTGTGCATGTTCATAAATAAAAATGTGATTTATATATATATATATATATATATATATATATATTTAAAAGGCTGTGGAATAAAACCTTAATCATATTTTGAGTCACAGTGATATTCATATTGATAAAAGCAAGCACTAACCCCTAAAAGTAGATGGGTCCTCTCTGTAGTCACAGTAATTTTTCCAGAGTACCCCTTTAATTACTGACTCAGTAAAACTAGTGGTGTGAATGACAAAACCATTCACTAGCTTGAAAATTTCAAGCTGTTAAAAGCTCCCTATCTACCCTTTTTGGGGGGGTTGTTTTTTCAAATCAGTGTTTCTCTGCTTGTTTGTGTTAAGGTCAAATTTTGAAATCAAGCAAATAGAAAAATCACAAAGTCAAGGAAGGACATATCCTTAGGCTATACTAAAGAGACTGCATCTCTGTACGAATCAACCAACATTAAATCAGAATTTGAAGAGACTAACAATGCACACAAAACCCAGTTTCTTTGCTTTGTGCCCCTCTAATTCTAGAGCCCATTTCAACACTCAACTAATCATGGATATTATATTATTTTTAAGTTATCCCTTAACAAAGTTAAAATGAAATACCTACTGTTTATCAGTTCTTTGTGCTCAGCAAGCGTTTTTGCTGGATCCAGCCAGTACTATATGAAGAAGAGAAAGATCATTATAGAGTTAGTTTCTTTTTGTTAACCTTTACTTCAAGAATGTTTGTAGTGTTTTTTAAAGTGATATTTAAATACTTAAAGAGAAACATTGCATTTATCATATGTACTCACAAATACACATAAGAATCTTATGCAGCTAAAACATTATAGGAAAAGGAAAGTGACACCAATGTGCAGATAAAAGCAGAGAAGGGAAGCAGTACTTGCTGGGTTCTTCATTGGATTACTAAACTGACTTTAATATATATCAGAAGTAACAAGATGTGTGTGAGCTTCTTACTATTTTTTATGGGAAAACCATGACAGTATGGAATGCCCTCCACGTCACTTTCCAAAGCTCTATCACAACTCCAAGATGATCATCTTCCCCCTAAAATGACCTTATCCTCTTCACCCTCAAATCTTTCCACTTCCAGTCCCACCCACTACAAGAAGTACTGTTATATGTTAGAAGAAGAAAGTCATCAAACCCTCACTAAGGATACAGGGAAGACAGCTCAACTCAGTGGCTGATGGTCTACAATACAGAGAAGTAGCATCTGGACTTGGTCCTGACCTGTCCCTCGTCATCACTGAGTAACTTGGAATGAGTTACTGAACATCTCTGAATCTGTCTCATACTGTTGCTGTAAACATTCAATATGTTAATTCATGTAGTATTTAGGATAGTACCTAGCTTATAAGCAATGCAAACTAGTGACAATCATTAATAAGGTGTGAAGGACAACCTTAGTAGCTGCCTTTAGTCAATCTAAAGTATTGCTTAAGGTGGCCTGGAGGCACAATGGTTAAGTGCTCAGTTACTAACCTAAAGGTTGCTGGTTTGAACATACCTGCTGCTCCACGGTAACGATTACAGTCATGGAAATCCTAAGTGGCAGTTCTACTCTGTCCTGTAAGATTGTTAAGAGTACTGCTTATTCATTCAAACTAATCATTAAGGAAATTGAATTTCAAATGGCTCTGGAAAGAGGCCATTCTTTAAATCTCACCTTTGTAAAAATAAAATTCGACAGAAAGAGAAAAAACAAGGCTTCTACCTTCTGTCTCCGTCTGGGGAAGAGCAGAGCAGAAGCCCAGAAGGCAAGCGTTCCCATAGAAATTCACAGTAAAGGAACAGAGGGGGCCTATGGAGGGGCAAGGAAGCCAGAGCTGGTAGCTCTCTTGATCAAATGCTGGGGACTCCACAGACCAGTTTCCATTCCCTGTGTTTCCAAATGAAGAATGGGCTATTTCCAACAGCAAAGAGGTAGGAACTGGTCCATCTTAAACCACCTCATTCTCAGCACTCTTGCTATTTGCTCGGTGAAGATAGTCACACCTCGCATGACACTCCTGAGGAATCAGGCCCTGAGAGGCTGGATACCTGCTACCCTGAGTCAGGAATCAAGGGCTCACAAGAGGAATCCAAAATTATCTTTTTGCCAGTTCCTTTCCCTTCTCCTCAGTTAAAGGCAGAAAGGTTTGTTCTACTATCTACTAAACGTAAGTAGTAATTGTAATGTTTTATACACTCCTCTTACCTTTGATTCATTATCACATATAATAGTAATTATTTATACAGAATCTGTGTCATATTTGTTTCAGTGTTTAACTTTATTATAGTAATAAGCTCTAACCACGCATATGTATATACCACTCAAATAACAGGTTCAATGTTCAATTGTTTTAAAAAGTAACCAATACATATATTCTTATACTATATTTTATGCAAATAATGTGCACCATTATATATTTTTGCAAATAGTTCACTCCTCTGTCTGTTCGTTTCCTGCGCACGCTATATACATTATTTGCATGTCCACATTGTATGGGAGGATATAATAAATGGAGAAACTTAACAATATAAACAATGTTCATTATTCTGGTCTTTATCCTTTCTCATATTCCAAAGTCTAGAATCATCTACTTTTTTCAAAATGGAACGGGTATTTGCAATGGTGGTTATAATCAGTAAAATGTTTAGAGCCCACAGTGACTAAAGATACAGCTTCAGTGTTAAAATAGCAGTTCTTAAGGAACTTCTGATTCAGCTAAGAAGAATAAAATCCATTCAAATGTAAAGCTATGTGTTGGACACAGAGCAAACATCTGTGTTGATAAAAGTATGCATTTTTCCCATAAGACGGAAATATTAGGTATTGCCTATGTTAAATACCCCATTAAATAGCACAGTAACTAATAAAATATTTCATTATCCCTGGATATTTCTAAGAGGAGAAAACCAAGGAAAATAAACACAATTATCTTTTTTATTTATTTAAAAATAAAACTTGTATTTGATTTCTGTTACTGCTGTAAAAACTCACCACAAACTTAGAGGCTTAAAACAACATCCATTTCATCCATTTAGTATCTCACTGTTCTACAGGTCAAAAGTACAAGTTGGATGGACTTTTTTTTAAGTTTTTATTGCGAATTGAGTGATAGTTTACATGGGAGAACATCAGTTTTACACTCATCATTTCATTGCAATGATTACAATCTCCTCCATGCATCATCATTCACATCATCATTCAACAGTATTTGCTTCTATTCCGTTTTGGTGTTTTGTTTTGTTTTGGGGGTGTACCCCAAAACATTCAGGAATATATAATAATTTAAACAACCAAAGGGTACATTCTGCAAACCTGCCGCCTGGCTGCCAGCACACAAGCCTTTCTCTTTCCATTAATCTAGAGTCCTCAGCTGCTCTCTCTCTCCCTGCCCCCATCTCTGGTGTCGCTGCTTCTCTGGATAGGGTCCCACTTTCTACTTGTGCTCTTCTCCCTTGATGGTCCTAGGGTCCGTTCCTGGACTGTAAGATTAACTACTCTCCATTTTTTGTTACAAAACTTCTATCTACCATTACAGTTGTGACCATCGCAATTAATCATGATAACAATTACTTACTATTGAATCATAAGAATCTTATCCGCATCTCCTTTCACCAAGACCCATCTAGACAAGATGAAAACTATTCAGTGGAGATTCTACATTCCCTTATACAATCTGAAACTAAACTCCCTCTTGAAAACTTGAAAGTCAGTTACTTCATGCCTTTATAGCCTCCTCATTTTAGGTAGCCACTGTCTAGGTAGGGCTTATTTCTTTGCTTCAGATTTCACAAGGCCAAAATCAGGGGCTACTGGAATCAGTGGTAGAACTCTCGCCTTCCAAAAAGGAGACCCAAGTTCAATTTCCAACTAATGCACCTCATGTGCATCCAGTGGAGGTTTGTGTGTAGCTGGGTGTTAAACAGGCTTCAGAGAAACTTCCTGACTAGAAACAAAGGTCTGACAATCTACTTCTGAAAATCAGCCAATAGAAGCCAAGCCCTATCTGTCTGATATCCACCGATTATGGGACTGGCACAGGGCCAGGCAGCATTATGATCTATTGGGCATGGGGTTGCAGACTCAATGGCACCTAACAACAACAGACACAGTATGTCTTCCATCTCAGTCTCAGCCCTCTGCCACAAATTGTCTTTTAAGTTCTTATTAGAAAATGGAGCTTTGCTGGTGCTGTCTGAAAAATCCCAATCCCCTTACCAGGAATCAAGATCCCCAGGTCCTGCCCGTGCTCTTCAGTCTCATCTGCTCTCCTCACTTCCCCATGCCCTGTGCCTCCAGCTCTCCTGCTGCAAACCTCCACCCAGATGCCTCCGCCAAAGTAAAATGCCACCTCAACCACACATCCAATCTCAAGTTCTATTTCCAATTTCTCAACTCCAAATTTTCTATGGATTTTTAAAAGCAGTGTATGTTTGAAGCATCTTGTGTGGCAGGAACTGAGTTCTGGTGTGGCACTGTGGGTTACTGCACCAGAATGCAAAGCCGTTTGAACTGCAAGGTCAGCAGTTCAAGCTCACCAGCTGCTCCTCAGAAACCCTATACAGAGTTGCTATGGGTCGGAACTGACTCAACGGCACTTCACAACAACTTAGTTCTGCTGTGGTTCTGTAGGACAAGCACTGGACTACTAACCACAAGGTCAGCAAGTCAAAACCACCAGCTGCTCCTTGGAAACACTACACCGCATTACTATGAGTCGGAACTGACTCAATGACACTTAATAACAAAATTTAGTCCTAACAGCAATTGTGAGATAGATATTATTATTTCTACTTTTTAAATGGAAAAACAATGATTCTAAATTCTGATGTGCTCTGCCTCTGGACACATAGCTAATAAGGGCACAGATTGGATTGATTATTTGTGTAAATGTCTCATCTTCCTCACCAGATTACAATATCCTGGGATGGGTGTGGCCTCAGCCCTTGGCTCAGTGCTTTACACCTGGGGGTTCAATAAGTGTTTGTGATATGATTGTTGTTGTTGTTAAGTGCCGTCGAGTCGGTTCTGACCCATAGCGACCCTGTACAGGGTTTCCGAGGGTGTAAATCTTTATGGGAGTAGAAAGCCTCATCTTTCTCCTGCGGAGCAGCTGGTAGTTTCGAACCGCTGACCTTAAGGTTCACAGCCCGATTGGTAACCACTACGCTACCTGAGCTCGGAAGAAAAGAAATCTCTGCCTTTACTACTTTCTGCTTAGCTTTGTCTTGAAACTAGTAACAGAAATTGGAAGAGCTTAGTCTCACCTCCTGACATTTTTACCTCAGGAAAACATTTTTGTTTCCAGAATTTTCTTCAGTGGTTTAAAAAAAAAAGCTAGGTAAAGTAAATAGGAAGGAAACTTTTAGCTAAATACAATACAAAAGACTGCTTGAGACACCCCCAAATTTCACACTAATAATAATCTGTGCAATTTTAAAATAAACCTCTTTCCTTGAATGTGTTCAGATTTGTGAGAGGAAAGTAGATAATGCAGGTTCTGACATGAGTTAGAGAAAAAAAACTTTTTTAAAGGCAAAAAAAAAAAGTCAAGACTCAGTCAAGGTCTATTCAATCAACTCACTGCACATTAGATATGCTAAGCATCAATCCAGAGCTTGCCTCACACAAATCGGATTTGATCAAAATGGAAACCAAGGGTTATGGAGGTCAGACAATGATAAATGTCCCAGAACATAAATAATAAACACGAGTCACCAGGTTTCAGAAGCTAACGCCTTAAAATGTAAAATCCGCTTATATTCACCAAGGGAAAGAAGTGACCTTGGAACCAAAGCAGCCACACTCTGATGATACTTGTCACCATTCATTACCAACAAGCAAGTCAAACACAGCACATGTCTAATCACAATGAAACACATCAGGCTGCTACGCCATAACCATAGAGAACAAAGGGCACATGATTTTGCAATAAACACGAAATCCACTGTCCAGAAGGCTGGTCACAGAGTGACAACATTCTGGATGCAGGATATAAGGTTGGGATTTCCTTCCTTCATTCATTTAACACTTATGGACTATTCACAATACATGTTCTTTATATGTCATGCCCCACACTGCCTGGAGAGTGTGAGAACACAAAATGAATGAAACCTGTCCCTAACCGTGAGGCACTCACAGCTGAGTGGAGACACAGAGCGTGTAATTACAATACAATGTTGTACAGGAGATGACAATAGCATCTATAAAACGAATATGTGCAAGATAATAAAATTATCTTACAGATTGAGTCTATGGAGAGAAAAACTTTGAGCTGTGCATTGACAGATAAAAAAACTTTCTCACAAAAAAAGGAAAAA
>NW_006408848.1:1094976-1102451 GCF_000296735.1 Chrysochloris asiatica
TAAATCTTTACGGGAGCAGAATGCCTCATCTTTCTCCCGTGGAACCACTGGTAGTTTTGAACTGCTGACCTTGCTCTTCAAGTAAATGGGTCTATTTTTAACTGACAATATATAATGGAACACTCCAAGTCCTTTAGTGTGGAAGACTATAATGAAATCAATCCTGTCCAGTATCTAACAAATACTCAGTGAAACCAAAACTAAATCCCCTGCCACGGAGTCAATTCTGACTCATGGCGACCCTGTATGACAGTTTAGAACTATCCCACGAGGTTTTACAAGGCTGTAAAGTTTTATAAAAGCAGAATGCCTCATCTTTCTCCCATGGAAAGGCTGATGGGTCTGAACAACTGCCCTTGCAGTTAGCAGTCCAATGTCTAACCCACTGCACCGCCAGGGCTAATAATCAGCTAAGAAAACAATATTCATGGAGGACTCCCAGAAGGAAAGTCGTCCATTCTGTCTTCTTACCTTCCCTAGGTTAGGGAAAGGGAGAAGCAGAAAGTAGCAATCCAGTCAGTCTGTGCTGAACACACCAGTGTGGATTTTTCAAAATTACACTTTGATGTGAAACCATCCTGCTTACCAAGAAGAACATACAAAAAAGCAGCCATATCTCTCTCAGTCCCCAGGAGAATCTCAATAACACATCTCCCTCCCTGTGACCCTTGCTCAAAAGAAGTCTCATCTGGTTTGAGAATCAACCCTTGTGCTTAAATTTTATAACTGGCCAGTTTTCTTTCCTCTGTGCCTGCTATATAACCTATAATCACATTCTGGAGCTTATTTTTATGCTTCCAACTTTGTTCTTTTCCTCTCTCCTTCTCTCCACTGTTCTCTGTCTCTTTCTCTAGCTCCTCTCTAATACCTGTTTTGAATTTACATACTATAGTTTGTATATACAGAGTTCTGGTAGCATAGTGGTTACAAGTCAGCCTGCTAATCTTAAAATCAGCAGTTTGAAACTACCAGCCCTTTTGTGGGAGAAAGATGAGACTTTCTGCTCCCATAAAGATTTATAGCCTCAGGAAACCTATGCAGGGTAGCTATGAGTCAGAACTAACTCCAAGGCACACCACCACCACCACAACAACCAGTTTGTATATCCTCACCAACTCAATTAGACTTTATTTTGTACAAATAACCAAAACAGTCCCTGCTCTCTCATCCCGATTTTGTATAACTCACTTCCTAACACGGTGTCCTTGTGTGGCGCTGTGGGTTAATGCACTCGACTGCAAACGCAGTTTGAGAAACAAGGTTGGTGGTTTAAGCTCACCACCCACTACTCGGAAACAATCCTATACAAGGTCACTATGGGTCGGAACCAGCTCGAGGGCACTTAACAACAACTTCCTAAAACAGGACAATGTCAACATACTGCATCTTGGACACCCGATAAATGAGGAGTCATTAGGGCCCTCTGGTTCTGACCCTTTGTTTGGTATAAGAGACAAGCAGTTAGGTAGAGTGTACCATTTCAGTCTTGTCAACCTAAATAACTGCATTTATGTAACTCGGAGCAAAAAGGCAGACAGCCAGAAGCTCATTCTAACGCTCTGCTAGTCTTGGCTAAATGCCCTAGGGTTCTTTCAACCACCTTACCTGATAATGTCTCAATTTCAACAATTTCCTAGGTAACAATCCCAGAATCTGATTTTAAAATTCAAACACTGTCAGGTAAATCAATATCATAACCTTCAAAAGCTGTATATTAAATTTGAGGTTTAACCTTTCATTTGACAACTGTTCTTTTGGAGTTTCTTACAGCTTTAATTGTAGAATAAATGCTTAAAAAAAAATTAAAGAATAACATGAAATAAATAAAGGTGTACTACATCTTATTTAAACTGGGTATAATTCTCCATTGAAGAATTTTGGTAGCGTAGTGTCTACGAATCGGGCTGCGAACCTTAAGGTCAGTGGTTTGAAACTACTAGCCGCTCCGCAGGAGAAAGATGAGGCTTTCTACTCCCGTAAAGATTTATACCCTCAGAAACCCTGTACAGGGTCGCTATGGGTCGGAACTGACTAGATGGCACTTAACAACAACAACATTGATACTGGGAATCCTGATATAGCACTTTTGGTTAATGCGCTGGACTGCAAAGTCAATTTGTACCGCAAGGTTGGCCAAGCTCACCAGCCACTCCTCAGAAACCCTACTGTTGTTGTTACGTGCCATCGAGTTGGTGCCAACTCATAGTGACCTTATGAACAACAGAACGAAACACTGCCTGATCCTGGACCAACTTCACTATTGTTGCCACGCTTCAGTCCATTGAAGCTGCCACTTGGCCAATCCATCTCGTTGGTGGCCTTCCTCTTTTTTTCTGACCCTCCCCACCTGACCAAACATGATATCCTTCTGCAGTGACTGGTCCCTCCGGACAATATGTCCGAAGTATGAGAGATGAAGTTTGGCCATCTTGGCCTCCAAGGAGCACTCTGGCTGCAGTTCTTCCAACACAGATCTGTTGGTTCTATGGGAAGCCCTTGGCATTTTCAATATTCTCTTCCAACACCATAACTCAAAAGCATCAGTTCTTCTATGGTCTTCCTTATTCACTGTCCAGCTTTCACATGCATATGAGGTTATTGAAAATACCATGGCTTGGGTCAGGCGCACCTTAGTCCTCAAGCTGACATCTCTGCTTTTCAACACTTTAAAAAGATCTTGAGCAGCAGATTTGCCTAATGCAATATATCATTTGATTTCTTGACTGCTGCTTCTGTGAGTGTTGATAGTTGATCCAAGAAGAATTAAGTCCTTGACAACTTCAATCTTTTCTCCAATGATAAGAACGATGTTTATTGGTCTAGTGGTGAGGATTTTTGGTTTCTTTACATTGAGATGCAAAATCCATACCAAAGGCTGTGCTCTATGATCTTCATTAGTAAGTATTTTTAAGGCCTCTTCACTTTCAGCAAGCAAGTTTGTATCATCTGCATATGGCAGGTTGTTAATGAGTCTTCCTCCAATCCTGTAGAGAGTCCTTATAGGTCAGAACTACTCCATGGCACGTAAGGACAACAACACTGGTATTTAACAATGTTTCCTATAGGTCAAAGGAAAGGCTTCATATACAAACATAGTTTCCATCAACATAACAAAACAACCTCCTGATCTAAGGGAATACAAAGAGAATTGACCACCTATAAGGAATGCTGAATCACAAAAAATGAGATACTATAGGTAATTCTTGCAGCTTTATGGCTCAAAATAATTTTCACATATGTTCCAGGGACTGTGGTGATGATTATTTATGCTTGTCCCAATGTCTCTGTACATAGATTCAGGACCACAAAGTCAGTTTGAACGGCAAGGTTGGTGGTTCACACTTACCAGCAGCTCCTCGGAAACCCTATAAAGGGTCGCTATGAGTCAGAATGGACTTAACGGCACTGAACAACAATAAGAAAAACAACATAAAAGGATGTGGCCTTCAACTGCTCTCTGATATGTTTCACAGAAGCTTTTAGGATCTCAGGTAAAACCACTGTAACAGAATTAACAGCAGAGGTAACAAAAACAAGGACCAGTTATTGGAGTAATCCACAGTGGTGAAGAAGAATCACAATTGAGCCCCATTTTCCAGCAAAAGTGGATTTAAGTGAATCACTGTTGGTTTGCTGGCACCTCATGAAATGGCATTGGACCCAGAAAATACTCCATAAAACTCATCATGGACCCTGCTACAAATCACAGATTTAAAGTAATAGCAGTAAGGCTTGTTGTTGTTAAGTGCCATTGAGTCAGTCTGGACTCAAAGAAACCTGGTATAATGTCTCCAAGGAGCAGCTGGTGGGTTTGAACTGCCAAACTTGTGGTTAGCAGTGCTTGCCATATACCAAGAACTGTTGAAAACACTTTATATTTATTTACTCATCTAATCTTCTTCATGAAATCCTGGTGTGGCCCTGTGGGTTAATACTCTGAACTTCAAAGTTGGTTTGAACAGCAAGATCAGAGGTTGGAACCAACTCAATGGCACTTAAAAACAACAACAATCTTCTGTATAACCTTATGAAGAAGAAACTATTATGATTCCCATTTTACAAACTAGGAAACTGAAACATTGAGTAAACAACTTGACCAAGGTGTGGAACAGTCAATCCAAAAAACAGAACCCCTTTAGTCTTATGCCCAGGCCAATTTACTCTCTCCACCACTCGTCTGTCAGTTTGTCCTACTGTGGTGGCTTGTGAGTTGCTGTGACTCTAGAAGCTATACCACCAGTATTTAAAATACCAGCAGGATCACCAACAGTGGACAGGTTTCTTTATGGTCAACTCCACTTTGAGGAGACCAGCTTCCCCAGTCACATGTGAGTGTCTTCCACCCTGAGAGGTTCATCTTTCAGTATTATATCTGACAAACGTTCCGTTGCTGTTTGTAAGATTTTCAGTGGTTAACCATTCGGAACTGGCCTGCCTCTCCTTCTTCCTAGTCTGTCTTAGTCTGGAAGCGCCACTGAAAACTGTCCACCATGGGTGATCTTACTGGTATTTAAAATACCCATGTCATAACTTCTAGGATCACAGCAACACACAAGTCATCACAGTAGGACAAACTGACAGACAAGCTGTTCGTTATATACTGACAATTCCTGTAAATTTACGGACAGACGAGAATTCTTCCCCAACTCTATCTACTTAACATCTCTACTTGGATGCCTATTAGACTCTCAAAATCTGTATTTCCAAAAGCAAAATGATGACACTTTGCCCTTCAAAAAAACCCCCCAAAACACTATCCTGCTGCATTTATCATAACTCATTAAACAACTCAATCTTCTTCCATTGGCCCAGGTCAAAATTCCTTTATCAGACTTTCATCTCTTATCTTGTCCTATCCATCTATAAATCCTGTTGGCTTTATGTTTAGAAATACAAATAGAATTTGACAAATTATCACCGCCCCCATCATTACTACCCAGGTCCAAGCAGCTGTTTACCTTGTTATATTGCTGAAACAGATCCTTTAATGGTGTACCTGATTTCTGCTTCAGCAATTATAGGAATTCTTTTAAACATAGGTAAGATCTATTTGTTCTTGTGCTCAATGTCCTTTAGTGGCTTCTATTCTTACAGAGAGCAAAACCACGTCCTTAAAATGTCCTATGAGGTCCTATATGGTCTAGTCCCATTCCCTTCATATTACGTGTTGGACAATGAATAAAGAGGACCATAGAAAAATTGATACACTTGAGTTATAGTGTTGGAGAAGAATATTAAAAGTATCATGGACTACAAGAAAAGCAAACAAATCTGTCTTAGAAGTACAGTCAGAATACTGCTTAGAATCCAGGATGGCAAGACTTCATCTGTCATACTTAAAACATGTCCCTGGAGAAAGAGGGATCTGTCCCTGGAGAAGGACATCATGCTTGGTAGAGGTTCAGCAAGATGGATTGGCACAGTGGCAGCAGCAATGGACTCAAGCATAAGCAAGTTTGTCAGAGACAAAAAGTACTAATATTAGGAAATGATTTGGATCAAAGGCTGCATCCAGAGTACTGTCAGGGAAATTTGAGGAAGTCAAGCATATAACTGAGAAACCTTTTATTATTAAGTTCTCAGAAAAACTTGATGAGCTACTTCAAAGATATATTCTCAGAGAATCTTATCTTCAAGATAGGTTGTTGTTGTTGTTAAGTATCCTGGACTTGACTTAAACTCATAGCGACCTTATACACAACAGAACAAAACACTGCTTGGTCCTGCACCGTCCTTACAATCATTAAGCTTAAGCCCATTGCTGCCACTATGCCAATCCATCTCACTGGGGTGTACTTTTTTCTGATCTTTCACTTTATGTAGCATGATATCCTTCTTCAGGGACTGATCCCACTTGACGATGTGCCCTTAGTATAAAAGAGGAAGTCTCTTCATCCAGCTTCCAAGGAATAATCTGGTTGTACTTCTTCCAATACAAATGAGTTTGCTCTTTCAGCAGTCCATGGTAATTTTAATATGCTTCAACACCATAACTATAATGCATCAATTCTTATATAGTATTCCTTATTCACACTCCAGCTTCACATGCATGTGGGCTACTGAAAATACCATGGCTTGGGTCAACCACACCTTAATCCTCAAACTGACATCTTTACTCTTCAACACTTTAAGTAGGCCATCTGCAGCAGATTTGCCTAATGCAATATGCCATTTGATTTCCTGACTGCTGCGTCCATGAGTGTTGACAGCAGATCCAAGCAAAACAAAGTCTTTGGCTACTTCAATCTTTCCTCCATTTATCATGATGTTAATTATGGCTACAGTGGTGAGAATTTTGTTTTCTTTACACTGAGATGCAACCCATACCAAAGGTCTTCGATCTTTATCAGCATTTTAATTCCTCTTCATTTTCAGCAAGCAAGGTTGTATCATCTGCCTATCATAGGTTATGAATGATTCTACCTCAAATCCTGATGCCACATTCTTTTCATATAATCCAGCTACTCGGATTATGTGCTCAGCATACAGATTGGTTAAACCATTGCCTCTTGGTCTATGTAAAAGTTCCTCGTGAGCACAACTGTGTTCTGGAATACACATTCTCCATAATGTGATCCATAGCTTGTCATGATTCACAAAGTTGAAAGCCTTTGCATAGTCAATAAAGAACATATAAACATCTTTCTGGTATTCTCTGCTTTCAGCCAAGATCCATCTGACATCAGCAATGATATCCCTCATTCCATGTCATCGTCTGAATCTGGCTTGAACCTCTGGCAAGTTCCCTGTTAATGCAATGTTGCATTTTTTTAATTATCTTGGGCAAAATCTTACATGACAGTAATGATTTCTGCATTACATTGGGTCACTTCTCTTTGGAACAGGCACAAATATGGATCTCATCCAATCAGTTGACCAGGTAGCTAGCTGTCTTCCACATTTCTTGGCATAGGTAAGTGCCTCAGTTTTGCATCAATTTGTAGAAAGATTTCAATTTGTATTCTGTCAATTCCAGGAGTCTTGTTCTTTGCCAATGCCTTCAGTGCACCTTGGACTTCTTCCTTCAGTACCTTTGGCTCCTCATCATATGCTACCCCTTGAAATGGTGGAACATCAACCATTTCTTTTATATTCTTTCCATTTTTTGAAGCATTTTGTATCATTCAGTATTTTTCCCAAAGAATCTGTTAATATTGCAAGTTGAGTCTTAAATTTTTTCCTCAGGTCTTTCAACTTGAGAAATGCTGAGTGTGTTCTTCCTTTGATTTTCTAACTCTATATCTTTGCACATTTCATTTTAATATTTGACTTTTACTTTCCTTGACTTTCAAGAATGCCCTTTGAAATTTTCTGTTCAGCTCTTTTACCGTCTCACTTCTTCCATTTGCTGTAGCATCTCTATACCGAATATTGTTGTTATCAGGTGCCATCGAGTCGGAACCGACTCATAGCGACCCCATGCACAGCAGAACGAAACAATGTCCGATCCTGGGACAACCTCACTACCGCTGCCA
>NW_006408848.1:1103110-1112428 GCF_000296735.1 Chrysochloris asiatica
GGTTGTTAATGAGTCTTCCTCCAATCCTGATGCCACGTTTTTCTTCATAGAACCCAGCTTCTCGAATTATTTGCTCAGCATACAAGTTGAATAAGTATGGTGAAAGAATACAACCCTGTCTCACACCTTTTCCAATTTTAAAACATTCAGTGTTCCCATGTTCTGTTTGAAGAACTGCTTCTTGGTCTAGGTATATAGAAGAACTAATTTCAAAGAGATTTGTGGGTGTGGCTTTTGTCTAATATGTTGTTGTTTTTGTTGTTAGTTGTCATTGAGTTGGCACCAATTCATAGTGACCCTATGCACAGCAGAACGAAACACTGCCAGATCCTGGGCCAACCTCACTACTGTTGCAACACTTGAGTCCATCAATGATGCCACTTGGCCAATCCATCTCATTGGGGTCTTCCTCTTTTTCTCTGACCCTCCACCTTACCAAACATGACATCCTTCTCCAGCGGCTGGTTCCTCCTGACAATATGTCAGAAGTATGAGAGATGAAGTTTGGCTGATTATAAATGAATTAATAAGAAACTCACAAATATAAATTATATAGCTTTCACAGTACAAATTGAAAAAAGAAGCTTTTGGACCAAAAGGAAAAAAGCAGACTAAGAACACTGTTCAACTGCAAACAAGCACAGATCATCTTTTCTGGAAAAGGAATAAAAGTTGAGAGAACAGAATATAAGCCCCCAGCACAGAGCCTAAAGTCCCAGTGAACAATTCTCAAACAAGACGACTGAACCTTAAAGAAGGAAATGCCAACATATACTGGCTGAAATTCAGAAGTGATATTAGTGATAGCTGTGAGGCTACAGTTTTCTATTCTTTTTAATAAAAATGTTTGTATCAGGAGCTCTATATATTTTCTAACACTAATACTGGGATTCCTGGTGTGATGCTGTAGGATAAGCACTGGACTGTGTACCACAAGGTCTGCAGTTCAAATCCTCTAGCTGCTCCTTGGAAACTCTATGCAGGGTCCATATGGGTTGGAACTGATTGGATGACACTTAAAAACAACACCACCACTGGGGAAATGTTGGAGAGTAATCTATCTGATTGCCTCATTACTTTATTTCACAGGATCTTCAGATCAAGAGGAATTGTACTCAAGGAGTTGAGCTTGAAGGGCAATACCCAAATATCATGATTTAGGTGAGTTCTAAACCTCAAGACTTAGCTCAGTGTCATAATATGGGAGAATGCTGGGAGGTCTTGGGAGGAGTAAGTGTATTTTACATGTGGGAGGAATATAAATAACTTTTGGCCAGAGGACAGACACTCCTGATTTAAAACATGTCTGCAAATTAGTTAACACTTCTCCCTTTAAAAGATGTAATCTTATTTTTCCCTTTAACTAATTTCTTTTGAACATGGGCTCCTCTTTTATTCACTTAAAATGAAAAGAATGTGGCAGAAGTTAACACTGTTTGAATCCCCAGGCTTGGTGGTAAGAGCTATTTCCTGCCTGCCTGCTCTCTGTCTCTCTCTGGACTCACTGCAGGCTCTCTCACAGGCACTCAGGCCCTTTCTCTTTCTCAACACTTGCCCTTGGGCTCAACCACTATGTGTGGGGAAGCCAAACAACAACATAGAAAAGTAGGTATTCCTTTACTAATCTGAGCTGAGGCCATAGTCAGACAATATCAACCACCAGACACATAAGGGGACGTCCAAATCGTCATGGAAAAATACCATTTATCTTTGTATTCAGTTTTTCCACAAATCATTTGAAGGCCCCTCTTCTGACTGAGACTTTGGAAAACTGTCACCCCCAGTCTTTGAGTCCAGCCATCTAACACTAAGTATATTCAGAGATGAGCTGTTTTCATTGACATCTACCCAAGTAGCAGTTGTGTAAATAAAATTTATGTTCTCATCATTTGAAGCCACTCAGTTTTGGACTAGTGTTATATAGAAATGAATAACTGAAGTACCACCCAATTTATACCATGTATTTTTGACCCTCATGCTTTCATTAAATGCACACCAGGCTAGATGGGTTCAAATGGACAACCTTTAGGTTAGCAGCTGAGCACATAACTATTACATATCCTAGAAGCCCATACTTCATCCATCACTTAAACATACCCGCCTGTCAGGGTGCACCTGCCTCTAGTGGCACTGCCCCATAACTCCATCTAATGGGCAGCCTCTCATAACCGATGAACCAAACCATCTAAAACCTATGTGTTTATACTATTTCTAATGGAGTCCTGGTGTGGCGCTGTGGGTTAATGCGCTGGACTGCAAAGTCAGTTTGAATCACAAGGTCGGCGTTTCAAGTTCACCAGGCTGCTCCTCTGAAACCCTATACAAGGTCGTTATGAGTCAGAACTGACTTGACGGCATTTAACAACAACAAACTATGTAAAAATAAACAGTGCTTTAGGGATGATAGAATCTATGACAAAAATACTGAATTCTGTGTGTAGACACGAAGATACTGAGTTTGTCTGCCCAAGAGACTTCATTAGTTGGTTTCATCTATATTTTGTATAACTGAAGCTTCTACATATTGTTAACATCTAGATAAATTGGGTATCACTGTACAGATTAAAGAATCATTTCATCTTGAAATATAATCCTAAATCTAACATGCTCTAAAATTGTGGTGTAATAAAAAAAGTGGTTCTATTGGGGTTTGTTTAAACACTGGCCCAGTAGCCGAATGTAAATGAAGTTGTAGCTAACTGTAATTTGGTACAGAGCAGACAAATCAACCTCAGGGTGTATGAAGTAAGGAGAGCCTGAAGTTCCTACTCAGTACTACTACACACACAGTTGAACCAAATGTAAGAGTACCCAAATTACCCAGTTAGCACAGTTTTACCTGGATATTGTGTCCCTTTTCTTCTGCATTAATAGTCTCATTTTCCTTAAATAACCGCCTCCTTTTTTAAGTTTTTATTGTGAATTGAGTGAAAGTTTACCGGGCAGATCATCAGTTTTACATTCAACAAATCATACACCTTGTTTCATTACCATGATTATAATCCCTTCCATGTACCATCAGTTAACAGTATTTCTCCCTATTCATTCTAGCTCTTTTTTTTTTTTAACACTCAGGCATATATAATAATTTACACCACTAAAGGGCACTTTCTGGAAGTCTGTCTCCTTGCTGCTAGCTCTCAGTCCCTCTCTTTCCATGAATCTAGAGTTCTCAGATGCTCTCTCTTCATGTCCCCATCTCTGCCTCCATCTCTGGTGTCACTGCTTCTCTGGATAAGGTCCCACATTCTGCTTGTGCTCTTCTCCCTTGATGGTCCTAGGGTCCGCTGTTTCTGGACTGTAAGATTAACTACTCCCCCATTTTTGTTACAAAACTTCTACTTTACAGTTGTGACAGTCACAATTAGTCATGATAATAATTACTCACTATTGAATCATAAGACTCTTATCCCCATCTCCTTTCACCAACCCCATCTAGACAAGATGAAAACTATTCAGTGGGGACTCTATCTTCCCCCACACACTCTTAAACTAAACTCCCTCTTGAAATCTTGTAAGCTGGTCACTTCATGCCTTTATCACCCCCTCAATTTTAGGTAGCCAATATCTAAGTTGCCCATCCCTATTTACCCTGTGTTTAAAGGGGATAGCATTGATATTTCATGTGAAGATTCCTTCCCTCTCTGTTGGTGTTTTGAACTACTACCTCCATAAGTATAGGTCAAGTTCATCAAATTGTAGCAACTTACCCTCGTTTCCTTTATCAAAAATTGGTTGCTGTTTTTTTAATCTTCCTCTAGTCAGGTTCTGATTATCAAGCCATTGAGGCTAGGTCAAAAGGATACTATCTGCAAGTGTGGGTGTTCTTGTGCATCTTCCCTCACTTCATATCAGCTGGATGCTTCACTCTCAGCTCTAACCCTCTGTAGCTATGTCCTTGTCCATGGGCTCAGGTGTCCCCAGATCTCACCACGTTTTGAACCAACCAGCCATTCCTCTTCTCTCTCTCATCTCCAGGTCAATGGAATCTATGGAATGAGGTTGAACTCAGTCCATTTCTTCATTGTTGCCTTTCCCCCTCTTCCACTCACTAGTAGATCCTCCTAGTCTCTTGACTTTGTTGTTGCTAGCTGGCATTGAGTCATACAACCCCATGCATATTGGAACAAAACACTGAGTGGTTCTGTGCTACACCCCTAATCAGCTGTAGATCCGTCCATTGTGATCCACAGGTTTTCACTCTAGCCTCCTAGTAACTCTAACTCCTCACCTGACATTTTCACTTGGGCATGTCCAATGGTCAGCTTTACATCAACATCCCCCAAATAGAACTGTTGATTCTCCACTCCCCAAAACTAGGTCCTCAATAAGATCCCATCACTGCCAAGCTTGAAATTCTCAATAAATTAATTCTTTGATACTTAGCCGACCTAGTGCTGTTGGGTCCCATGTAGTATGAACACCGCTTACTATTCCTACTTCATCATTCCCTTGCTTAGTACTAACCAGCATCATTCATCTTCTTTCAGTTCTTATTGTTATTATTGCAGTTTAGAGTCTGTTCCAACTCATAGTGACCTATAAGGGTTTCAAAGGACACTCTTGTGGATTTGAACAGCTGACCTTGTGGTTAGTCATCCAGAGCTTATCCTACCAGGACATACCACTAGAAACTAAAATAACAGTTCTCTTTGCTAGGTAATCAACTAGTCAAAATGTCCTTCAACTTAACTCTAATTTTTCCAAGTCTCACTCACTGCCATAGAATCGATTCAGACTCATAGTAATCCTGTAGTTGGTTTCTGAAGCTGTAAATCTTTATGGAAACAGAAAGCTTCATCATTCTCCTACAGAGTTACTAGGGGGTTTGAACCTTGCCACTAGCAGGCCAGTGCTTATCCTTCAGTACCACACCAGGACTCCTCTTTAAGTTCTAGAACACCTTGTATTTGTCCTGCAGTAGGGTCATCATATCACCTATCTCTTCTGCCTGCCGTCTCTTCCCCTTCTTGTTATTCAAGTCTCAGATATCATCTCAGAGAGGCCTTTTCTGACCACCCAATGGAAACAGACTCCAAGTCACCCTGGCATATCACCTTATATTATTTTCAAAGCAGTCATCCAGGCCCTGATATTTGAACATGCGTTTAAAGCCTATCTCTTCCCTGGAATATAAGCTTGTTGAAACGAGGGACCTTATCTCTTGCTCACCAGTGCACCCTAGTTCTTGAGATACAGTGTATACATGGGCTGCATGATTGAATGGAGATGAGAAAAAGCAATCACTCTTCCTTTCTTACAGTCCCAGGTCAGGGGTACTGATGAGAATAAAGACGTATCACTAAAGGATTTTAAATAAGAAACTTCCTCAACAAATAATCCTCTACAGAATATTCAGCAACCCACAAAACTGCTAGGTATCTGGCAAGAAAAATTTAAGCCCCTATATCATCAGCTTTTAAAAGGGCTAATTCTATTAATTCATTAAGAACTTTAAAATTCACAATCCAAAAGAGAACATGGAAAGTAACTCACACTTCCTCATGTCTCCTCCTCATAACAAACAAACAAAAAAACAAAAATAAAACTCCCAGTTTGGACCATTTTCTGGATCACCTATCTGCCTAGAACAGGCCATATAATAGTAGGCAAATTAATCACCTTATCATGCAGTATATTTGAATTTTTATTAAATTGAAGTCAAAATAATATAGGAATCTTCCATAATATACATTTTATTAGCAGGGCACTGGCATATCCCAATCAAATCTCTTATATTCAAGGGAAAAAAATCTGCTTCAGATTCAAAATAAGGTTAAATTAAGGTCATGTTATCAGTCTAGATTTTTTTTAAAAATTGCATCCTGTAATAATCAGGAAAATGTCTAGAATCATTAACTATAAAGTTTTCCCTACAGACAACAATCAACTATCTGAAACTCCATCCTTTATAGTTCATTCTGATTTACCCAGAAAGGACAGTCAAATTTAATAAAATGTTCAGAGTTAGGAAATACAGCAATATGCATTTCACACACTTACATAGAGAAGGTGTGAGTCAAAAAATTTCTCAGGCACCTATTTTATTGACAAAGAACTCTTAGCATACCTGTATACCTTGTTTTATGTGTAAATAGATATGGTTATGTATATATGGTGAGGTTTTTACCATCTCTGATGGTGTTGTTTTAAAGTTATTTGTACATTTATCATCTTCACTTGTTCCTCCTTTGAATCTAGTTTTGATTAAATACACAAAAACAAAGGCACTGGGCATAACTGAGAAAGTGATTTCTATGCAAAGGCAGAATTCAGTCCCTCACCACCTGTAAGCCTGGAAAACAACAAATTTATGAAAGCTGTAGGATAAAGCAGCTTGTATGATACACGGCCCGTGGAAGACACACTCATATGCCTATTCTGAGAAGCCATCTGAGAAGGAAAATGATTAAGTTCAAGATGTGTCATGGAGCTGACTCTCAACAAACGTAGGTCCTTCAAAAACATTTTTGAATCCATGTCAAAATCAACACAAACAACAAAGACACTGAAGAAAAATCAAACCCTGCTGCTTTTGCTCAGGTACTGCAGCAAAAAAACCACCTAGCACACCAAGTGACTTGGTAAAGGGCTCCCTCCCTCTGCAAACGTCTTCAGGTCCTTTCAATCGGACATTTCAGTCCATGAATTCTGACCTGTCATATGACTGTGCTCTGAAGAAACAGATCCACTTAAAACATAAAATAAAAAGGAAGCATCTCCCTTTTAATTAGACAGTCTTTGTCAACTATAGAGGAACAGGCGAAGCAGGGGAGAGATCTGTTTTATCACAAGTACTGTTAATTGCAAGTAAATCTGTGAAAATCAAGGGATGCATAACCATTCAACTACTGGTGACATGGATGCTGTGTGCCAATGAGTTGATTTCAACTCAGAGATCACTACAGACAGATTGGAACTGCCCCATAGAGTTTCCAAGACTGTAGACTTCATGAAAACAGACTGTCACACCTTTCTTCCTTCTCAGTGTCAAACCACCATTTCAGTTAGCAGCCAAGCACTTAACCACTGTATCACCAGACCTCCTCACTAGTGACATTACCCATTACTGTCGAGTGGATTCCAACTCACAGTGACCCTGTAAGAAGCCATCTGAGAGGAAAAGCAAACAAAACTCTACAAAAGAATTAAGTCCAAGATATGGCTTAAAGATGACTTTCAGCAAATCTAGGAGTCCTGGTATAGCGCTATAGGATAAGTACAGGACTGCTCACTACACGGCTGACTGTTCAAATCTACCAGCTGCTCTCCAGAAACCCTATACAGAGTTGCTATGAGTTGGAACCGACGTGATGACACTTAACAACAACAATAACAATAATCCATGTCAGACAGAACTGTCCCTTAAGGTTTCCAAGGCTGTAAATTGTTTACAGAAGCATACTGCCTCATCCTTCTGCAGAGCAGCAGGTGATTCACAACCATTGATCTTTCAGTTAACAATCAAATGTTAAACCTGAATTAAAATCCACACACAATACACCTTCATCTACCACACACTACATGTCTTATTAGACAAGAACATTCTGAATAGTACCTGGTGGCTGCCATCACACGAATATCAAATATTGTAGGCCTGGGATTGATTACCAGTCAACATACCTCATGCACAGCACCTGTGTGTTATTGGAGGCTTGAATGCTACTATAATGCTGAACGTAAGCTGAACATTACAGCAACATTCTGAATTACAGCTATTGTTCAATTTTTTGTGTTTGCTTGTTTTCAGCTTAGTTATTAGCAGTTCCACTTTTCACTCCTCCAATGTCTTCTAAAAACCAAATAATGTCATAATGTTGTTCTTAGGTGTCATCCAGAGCAGTTCTGACTCACAGCAAACCTAAGAACAACAGAATGAGCTATCCTCACAACTGTTGTTATGTTTGAGCCCATTGTAGCCAATGAGTCAATCCATCTCAGTGGGACACTTTCTCTTTTCCTTTGTTCCTCTACTTTACCTCTACTTATAATCTACAGAATACCTAATCTAGTGTTCTTTCTACTCTTTGTATCTTCATCTTTATAATAGCTAACAAATATCTTCTATTTTAAAGATTGCAAATACACAGGTATTGATTTATTAACTTCCATTCTCTTGCTAAGTGTCCTGTTTGACAACCAAGATGTATATGGCAAGATGACTGGTTCCACAGAACTTGGGAGAATTCTAGCTAAAAAATGCACCAAACCTATGTGGAAAATTTATTCAGAAATTAAACCAATCTTGTTATATTATCAAGTTCTTATTAAAACAAGTGTGGAAAACAACCAAATATAAAAGACATATGAATGAAGATGAAAGGAAATATTGAATTGTATAGTTCCTCAAGCAAATAAGAAATGATGCTGAGATTTTGAAAGTAATGTGAAAAGTTTTTGTCTCCTAATTGTTACCAGGCCATCAGCTTCAAGGTAATCCTTTAACAATTCACTATAGAAGTAGTCCCTTTTCCAGGGACTAGTATCTCCTGATAACACATCTAAAGCATGGGAGATGAAGTCTCAACATGCTCACTTTTATGGGGCATTCTCTCTGTACTACTTCCAAGACAGATTGTCTGTTTTACCAGCAGAACATGGTACTTTCAATGTTTTTCGACACCATAAATCTAATGCATCAATTCTTCAGTCTTCCTTATTCATTGTCCAACTTGCACATGCTTATGAGGTGATTAAAAATACCATTGTTTGAGAAAGACACACCTTAGTCCTCAGGATGACATCTCTTTTGCAGCAGATTTGTCCAACACAATATTGGATCAAATTGGAATAGCAACTAGAAAGGTTAAATAAGAACCTTAGGGGGCGGTGAATTTATGTTAATGGGGGATGAACAACTCAGAAAAGGGAGTGAGAATGGTTACATAACTCAACAAATGTAATCATTGTTGCTAAATGGTATATGTAGAAACACTTTATATATATGTATAAAAAAAGATCTCTGATTTGAGTGGTGAATTATTTGGTCGCAGTAGGAATTAAGGAAAAGAACTGGTATAACTTGATTGGTTACCTATGAGAAGGAGGGAATTAAGAATGATATCCAAGATGTGAGCTTGACTCCCTCCAAGAATGAAACTCCAAGACTGGAACACATGAGCAGGCATATAAACCTGCTGGCGACCATGTTGGTCTATTGGTGAGTGGAAAAGGGGGAAAGGCAACAATGGAGAAATGGACTGAATACAACCATGCTTCATAGGCTCCCATTGACCTGGAAATGAGGGAAAGAAGAGGAATGGCTGGTGGGTCCAAAGTGTGGTAAGACCTGGGAACTCTTTTTTTTTTTTTTTTTTT
>NW_006408848.1:1114159-1115805 GCF_000296735.1 Chrysochloris asiatica
CACCCCCAACATCCCAATAATCAACAAAGAATCCCCTCCACCCCCCTTTAGTATGGGTTCTTTCCCTTAGTCTTTTACAGTAGTAGACCTGGGGACTCTTGAGCCCATGGATAAGGACATAGCCACGGAGCACTAGAGCTGAGAGTGAAGCATCCAGCTGATAAGAAGTGAGGGGGGATGCACAAGAACACCCAAACTGGCAGATAGTACCCATTTGAGCTAGCCTTGAAAGCTTGATAATCAGAACTTGACTAGAGGAAGATTAAAAAAAACCAACAATTTTTGATACAGGAAATGAGGGTCAATTGCTATAATTTGATGAACTTGACCTATAATTATGGATGTAATAGCTCAAAATGCCAACTGAGAGGGAAGGAGTCTTCACATCAAGTATCAATCCTATCCCCCTCTGTATACAAGGTAGATAGGGACAGGCAATTTAGGCACTGGCTACCTAAAATGAGGGGCCGATAAAGGAATGAAGTGACTGGCTAGCTTATTAAGGTTTCAAGAGGGAGTTTAGTTTAATAGTGTGTGGGGAAGGCAGAGTCCCCAATGAATAGTTTTCATCTTATCTAGATGAGTCTGGTGAAAAGAGCTGGGGATAAGATTATAATTCAACAGTGAAAAATTGTTATCATGACTAATTGCTACTGTCACAACTGTAAAGGTAGAAGTTTTGTAACAAAAATGAGGCAGTAGTTACAGTACAAAAACAGAAGACCCTAGGACCACCAAGAAAGAGAAGAACAAACAGAGTGCAGGACCCTGTCCAGAGAAGCAGTGACACCAGAGATGGGGGCAGAGATGAGGATATGGAGAGAGGGAGCAGATGAGGACTCTGGACTGATGGAAAGAGAGGGACTGGGTGCTGGCGGCCAGGAGCAGGCTTGCAGAATGTGCCCTTTGGTTGGTCAAATTATTATATATTCCTGAGTGTTCCTGTGTACACCCCCCCACAACAAAAAACAAACAAACAAACAAACAAAGAATGGAAGCAAATACTGTTGAAGAATGTATAGAGAGGAGATGGTAATCATTGGAATGAAATAAATGATGGTATAAAGTCGATGATCCCCATGTAAATTATCACTCAGTTCACAATAAAAAAAAAAAAAAAAAAAGATTTGAGCTTGACCAATCAGGTGGATGTGGTGTCATTTACTAAGCTATTCAAATAAGAGCAGATGCGTGTGTCCCAGACCCTCAACTTTCATATATACTCCTTCCTAAAACTGATCATGGAGTCCTGGTGTGGCGCTGTGGGTTAATGCGCCACACTGCAAAGCTGTTTGAACTGCAAAGTCAGCAGTTCAAGCTCACCAGCTGCTCCTCGGAAAACCTATACAAGGTCGCTATGGGTCGGAATCAGCTTGATAGCAATTCACAACAATAACAAAACTGATCTACCTAAGAGTTCACCTTTCTCCTTTCCCATCACAATCCAGTTTCATAATTTCCAATTCCCAATTTACATTTTTAAAAGGCCATTCTCACCTTCTCACCCATCTGAATCATGCTATTGTTTATTGGCTGAGAGCATGAAATCCTCCATGGGTGGGGGGGGGGGGGTAACATTGAGAATAATTTGACTCTTAACAACAACAACAACAATATTAGCATAGGGTCATTCTGTGGTACATAGG
>NW_006408848.1:1116980-1132371 GCF_000296735.1 Chrysochloris asiatica
AGATATAGAGAGAGCCCCGGTGGTGCTGTAAGATACACAGTGGACTGCTAACCAAAGGTCAGCAGTTCACACCCAGCCTCTTCAACGAAGACAACAGGACGTCCTTCTCCCATAAAGATTATTGTCTCAGAACCCTTATATAGGGTTCCTAGTGAGGTGGCTCCATATGGTAAGTACTGGACTGGGACCCACAAGGTCCACTGTTCAAGCATATCAGCCACTCAGCAAGAGAAACATGAGGTTTTCTGCTCCTGAAAAGATTGAAACAGCAAAGAAAGCCTATACAGGGTCACTATAAGTCAAAACATACTCGAAGGCAGTTAACAACAAGAATGAGTTAGAATCAACTCAATGGCAGTAGGTTTGACATATAGATTCACTTATTCACTGATTTTGCTTCTATAGAGAACTCAGTCTAAGACAAGACTTCTATTTTGAGAAAACAAATATTTCTGTTAGAAGCAAATTTTGGGGTTCATATTGGGTTGGTCTAGGTTCAGATATATTATAAAATAGGGCAGCAGAAGGAGTGATGATTTTTTTAAAATGATCTTACAACTTGCATTTCTCAGCTATTACCAAAATACACATGGCTCCTGAGGAAAAGTCCTATTAGTTAAGACAAATCAAAGCATTGGTCAGACTTACTAAGGGCAGACTTATCTCACCTAGGTGACAAAAGGCTGTCTTATCATAAGTCCATTTTAGAAATGTAATTGCAAAGTGAAATATTTTTCAAAGCACACATTAACATTTCTATTTAAATTTACTAATAAATTTGTTTGATGGGAAGCAAACTGATTTAACTGAGTAGTTTGATAATGGCTGACTTCAGTGGACATTTTCCATATACTGAATGAACCAAATCTGCATATCCAACAGTCTGATTCTCCAAATCAGTTGATGTTCATATTCCGAGAAAGCATGTAAAATTACAGAACTTTTGGTTTAGAAAGAGTTAATTTGTAAAGGAGCCTCAAGTGTTAACTTTAAGAAAAGAAATGATTATGACTACTAATTTTAAAACCAGAAATATGGAGATACCACATAAACTTTTTATTGCCTTCAATATTAACAATATTCATCTTCAAAGAATCTCAAAAGGTGTTTAAGAGCTCCAGAGCTTATTTGATTTTCTCACTCATTTGCTCCAAAAGATTTCCTTCTTCCCCTGACTATAGTTTGTTTTGTTGTTAAAGAATATTATCAGCAATATATTTTCCTCCATCCTAGTTTCAAGAAATGCCTTCTACATATTTAACAACTTAGAAGCCAAAAAGAGCATTAATCTATTCTCTAATTTGACCCTACAATAGTCCTTGGAACAAGGAGATAGACGCATTATTATTCTCAATTTACAGATAAGGGGACTTAGATTCAGAAAAGTTGTGATGTTGTCCATAGTCACATATCTATTTAGGAGCATACACAGACTCAAACCCATTATTTATGAAGACTTCTGAAAACCCAAAAGAAGGCTGAAGGTCTGTCCACAATCAGATTAATTTCAAATTCACCCAATTCTTTCAAGTGTAATAATCTACACTGTAATTTCAGCACTATCCCTATCTGTAATAAACGTCACCACCCTCTCCTATGATAAAGATCTTAAATAATCTTGAAGTAGCAACTAGTACCCACCACTCATCTGTCAGTTTATCATACTATGGTAGCTTGCCTGTTGCTGTGATTCTGGAAGTTACGCCATAAATATTTTAAATACCTGCAGGATCACCCATGGCAGACAGGTTTCAACTGAGGTTCCAGAAGACAGTGAAGGAAGACAGAGAAATAGACTATTTCCAAATATTTAGTCACTTAAAACTTTATAAATAGCAGTGGAACACTGTCACCACCAGAACAGTGAATACTGAAACACGATGAAGAGTACCAAAATATTGTCAGATATATTGCCAGAAGATGAGCACCTCAGGTTGGAAAGCAATTAAAATGCGACTGGGGAATAGCTGCTTTCTCAAAATACAGTTAACCATGATGATGAGAAAGGAAAAAAAGCTTTCAGGACGGTCATTTGCTGATGGGGCACAACTCAAAATGAAACGAAACAGCAGCAAATATCCATAAATAATCGGAACATGGAATGTCTGAAGTGTGAATCTAGGAAACTTGGGAATTGTTAAAAATGAAATGGAATACATAAACATAAACATCCTAGGCATAACTGAGCTTAAATGGACTGGTATTAAATATTAGCCATAAGCCTACAAGGAAGACAATTTAACACCATTATTAATAAAATTTAGACACCAACAATTAAAGTCAGTTATGATGATACTGAAAAATTCCATCAACTTCTTCAGCCTAAAATTGACCAAACATACAATCAAGATGTATTGATAATTATTGGCAATCGGAATGCAAAAGTTGGAACCAAAGAGAAGGATCAGTAGTTGGAAAATATGTCCTCGGTGATGGAAACAATGTTGGACATCATGTGATAGAATTTTGCAAGACAAATGACTTATTCGTTAAAAATACCACTTTTAAACAACATTAAAGACACGTGGATTTCAACAGATGGAATACACAGAAATCAAATTGACTACATCTGCGGAAAGACACAATAGAAAAGCTTCATGTTGTTGTTGTTGCTGTTGTTGGGTGTCATCAAGTTGATTCCGACTCATAGAGACCCTACACACAACAGAATGAAATACTGCCTAGTTGTACACCAACCTCACAATCTTTGCTGAGCCCACTGCTGCTGCCACTGTGCCAATCCACTCAATGGGGGGTCTTCGTCTTTTTATCCGACCCACCATTTTACCAGGTACGATATCCTTCCCCAGGGACTGTTCCCTTCTGATAATATGTCCAAAGTATGAGCGATAAAGACTGGCTATTCTGCTTTCCAAGGAGCACCCTGGCTGTATTTCTTCAACACAGATCTGGTTGTTCTTCTTTGGCAGACCATGGTACTTTCAATATTCTCGTCCAACACCATAACTCAAATGTATCGATTATTCAACTGTCTCCTTTATTCATTGTCCAACTTTCACATGTACATGAGGTTACTGAAAATACCATGGCTTGGATCAGGCACACCTTAGTCCTCAAACTGAAATGTTTGTGTTTGAACACTTTAAAGAGGTTTAGTGCAGCAGATTTTCCTAATACGTTTTTTCATCTCGATTGCTGCTTCCACAAGTGTTAATGGTTGATCTGAGCAAAACGAAGTCTTTGACAACTTCAATCTTTTCTAGATGTATATGGCTGTTGTTTATTGGTACAGTAGTAAGGGTTTTTGTTTTCTTTACATTCAGTTACAAGCCATACCGAAGGCTGTGACCTTTGATCTTCATCAGTAGTATTTTAAGCTCTCTTTACACTTTCAGCAATCAAAATTGTACCATCTGCATATCACAGGTTGTTAATGAGTCTTCTTCCAATCCTAAAACCATATTTTTCTTCATAAAATCCTGCTTCTCAGATTATTTGCACAACATACAGACTATAAGTATGGTGAAAGAATATAGCCCAGACACACACCTTTTCTAATTTTAAAACAATAGATGTTTCCTTGTTCTATTTGAGCAACTGCCTTTTGATCTGTATACAGGTTCCACATGAGCACATTTAAGTGTTCCGGAATACTCATTCTCCACAAAGTTGTCTATAACTTGTCATAATCCACACAATCAAAAGCTTTTGTGTAGTCAAGAAAGCACAGATAATCATCTTTCTGGTATACTCTGCTTTCTGCCAAAATCAATCAACATCAGCAATGATATCCCCATTCCACGTTCTCCTCTAAATGCTTGGCACTCTGGAAGATCTGTCAATGTATGGTTGCAGTCATCTTTATATCATCTTTAGTAAAATATATTTATTCTCATGGGATACCAATGATATTGTTCAATGATTTCCACATTCTGTTGGGTCACCTTTCCTTGGAATGGGCACCAGATCTCTTCCAGTCAGTTGGTCAGGTAGTTGTCTTCCAAATTTCTTGGCATAGATGAGTGAGTGCCTTCAATGCTGCATCAGTTTGTTGAAATATTTCATTTGTATTCCTTCAATTCCTGGTGTTGTTTTTTTGCCAACACCTTCAATGTAACTTTAACTTTTTCCTTCAGGATCATTGAGTCTTGATCATATGCTAACTCTTGAAATGGTTGAACATCAACCATTTCATTTTAGTACAGTGACTCTGTGTATTCCTTCCATCTTCTTTTGATGACTTCTGCATCATTCAATATTTTGCCCATAGAATCCTTCAATACCACAAGTTGAAGCTTGAACTTTTTCTTCAGTTTCCTCAGCTTGAGAACAGTTCTTACCTTTTGTTTTCCTAATTCGAGGTCTTTGCACATTTCGTTATAATATTTTACTTTGTTTTCTTGAGCTAGTCCTTGAAATTTTCTGTATAGCACACTTACCTCCTCTCTTCTTCCATTTGCTTATTAGCATCTCAAGTTTCAGAGTCTCTTCTGACATCCATGTTGGTCTTATCCTTCTTTCTTATCTTCTTTTTTTCTAATGTTTTATTGTGAATTATGTGATAGTTTACATGGGAGAACATTAGCTTGACATTCATCCTATTGTTTATCATTTCATTGCCATGGTTACAATCCCCTCCATGCATCATCAACCAACCAAAAGGTATTCCCTACAAGCCTGCCCCTCGGTCGTCAGCACACAGCCCCTCTCCCTCTCTGGGTCTAGATTCCCCAGTCACTCCATCTCTCCAAGTCATCATCTCTGCCTTCATCTCTGGTGTCATTGTTTCTCTGGGTAGGGTCCTGCTCTCTGCTCTTCTCCCTTGATGGTCCCAGGGACTTCAGCTCCTGGACTGCAAAGTCAACCACTCCCCTCCTTTTGCTACAAAACATCTGCCTTTACTTTTCTTGTCTTCTTAAAGAACTTTTGCTTTCTTCCTGTGTAATGTTCTTGATATAATCCCACAACTCTTCTGGTATTTGGTCTTTCAGTCTGTTCTTCAGATGATCTCTAAATTCAGGTGGGATATGTTCAAGGCCACATTTTAGCTCTGTGGACTAGTTTTAATTTTCTACAGCTTCAGCTTTAATTTGCATATGAGCAATTGGTGATCTGTTCCACAGTCTGCCCCTGGCCTTGTTTTGACTTATGATATGGAGCTATTTATTATTCATCGACTCTTTCCTCAGACATAGTCAATTTGACTTTTGTGCATTCCATCTTGCGAAGTCCATATGTATAGTTGTCTTTTACGGGGCTTACAAGAGGTATTTGCAATAACTAAGTCATTGGTCTTGCACAATTCTATCATGTGATCTCCAGCATCGTTTCTATCACCAAAACCCTACTTTCCAAGTATTAATCCTTACTTTTTGTTTCTAATCTTTGCATTCCAATTGTCAGTAATTATCAATACATCTTGATTTTATGTTTGATCAATTTTAGACTCATGACGTTGGTAAAATTCTTCAGTTTCATCATCACTGGCTTTAGTGGTTTGTGTGTAAATTTGAATAATAGTGGTATTAACTGGTCTTTTTGTAGGTATATGGATATTATCCTACCACAGACAGCATTGTTCTTCAAGACAGATCATGATATGTTCTTTCTGATGAAGAATACGATGCCATTCTTCTTTAATTTGTCATTCCCAGCATAGTTAATCATTTGATTTTCAGCTTCAAAATGGGCAATATCAGTCCATTTCTGGTTACAAATGCCTAGGATATCAATGTTTATGTGCTCCATTTCATTTCTACAATTCTCAATTTTCCTAGATTCGTACTTTGTACAATCCATATTCCGATTATTATTGGATTTCACAGTTGTTTCTCTTCATTTTGAGTTGTGTCCCATCAGCAAATGAAGGTCCCAAGGGCTTTACTCTATTCACATCCTCTAATTCAACTCTACTTTGAGGAGGCAGCTCTTTCCCAGTCATATTTTGAGTGCCTTCCAACCTAGGGGCCCATCTTCTGGCACTATATCTAACAATATTCTGGTGCTCTTCATCATGTTTCAAAATTCAGTATTCTAGTGCCGACACTATTCCACTTCTATTCATAAGATTTTCAGTGACGAAATATTCAGAAGTAGTATCTCTTTCCTTCCTAGTCTGTCTTTGTCTTTCCAGACAAAGCTCTAACCTGTCCACTGTGGGTGACCCTGCAGTATTTAAAATACCCTGGCATGGCTTCCAGAATCATAGCAACACACAAGCCACCACAGTACAACAAACTATCAGATGAGTGATAGTAAATGTTCCATATCATCAGGCAAAACAAGGCCAGAGGCATTCTGTGGAACAGATCATCAGCTGCTCAAATGCAAGTTCAGGTTGAAGCTGAAGAAAAATTTTAAAAGCACACTAGAACCAAAATGTGACATTGAACATATACCACCTGTATTTACAGATCATCGCAAGAAAACGATTTGAAGCATTAGACACTAAACACCAAAGACCAGAAAAGTTGTGGGATAACATCCAGAACATCATACAGGAAGACAGTAAAAGGTAATTAAGAAGGCAAGAAAGAAGGAAAAGTCAAAAATGTTTGTTAGAAGAGACTCCAAAGTTTGTTATCTACCATAGAGATGCTAAAGCGCAAAGGAAGAACTGAGGAGGTAAAGAACTAAACAGAAAGTTTCAAAGCTCAGCTCAAGAAGACAAAGTCAAAAATTATAATGAAACGTGCAAAGACCTAGATTTAGAAAAGCAAAAGGGAAGAATACACTCAGCATTTCTCAATCTGAGGGAACTCAAGAAAAATTCAAGCCTTGACTTGAGGTATTGAAGGATTCTATTTATGGTGCAGTGGGCTAATGCACTGTACTGTAAAGTTGCTTTGAACCACATGGTCGGCGGTTCAAGCTCACCAGCCAAATGATGTGGAAGACAACTAAATTGCCAACTGACTGAAAGAGACCCTTATTTGTGTTTATTCCAAACAGAATGCGAAAATTATCAGACAGTATTTCATGCAAGTAAAATCTTGCTAAAGATAACACAAAAAAATGGCTTGAACCATACATTGATAAAGAACTTCCAGAAGTTCAAGCTGGATTCAGAAGAGGATGTGTAACGAGGAATACCACTGCTGACATCAGATTGATCTTGGCTGGAAGCAGAGAACACTAGAAAGATTTTTACCTGTGCTTTATTGACTACACAAAGGCTTTCAATTGTGTGGATCATGATAAGCTATGGACAACATTGTGGAGAATGATTATTCTGGAACACTTAATTGTGCTCATGAGGAACCTGTACATATAGAACAAGAGGCAGTTGTTTGAACAGAACAATTTTTAACCAAATGGTTAAAAATTAGGAAAGATGTGCCAGGGTTATATTCTTTCACCATACTTTTTCAATCTATATGCTGAGCAAATTATCCAAGAAATTGGATTATATGAAGAAAAAGGTGGCCTCAGGACTGGAGGAAGACTTACTAGTAGCCTATAATATGCAGATGATACAACCTTGCTTTCTGAAATTGAAGAGGGCTTAAAATACTTACTGATGAAGATCAAAGAACATAGCCTTCAGTATAGGTTGCATCTCAATATAAAGAAAACAAAAATCCTCACCACTGACCAATAAAGATTATCCATATAAATGGAAAAAAGATTGAAGTTGTCAAAGACTCCATTTTGCTTAGATCAACCATCAACAATCATGGAAGCAGCAGTCAAGAAATCAAAGGACTTACTGCATTAGGCAAACCTACACAAGACCTCTTTAAACTCTTGAAAAGCTAAGATATCAGTTTGAGGACTAAGGTGCAATTGAACCAAACAATTGAACGGTAATTTCTATAATCTCATATGCATGTGAAAGTTGGACACTGAACAAGGAAAACCATAGAAGAATGGATGCATTTAATTATGGTGTTGAAGGAGAATATTGTAAGTCCCAAAAACTTCCAAAAGAGCGAACAGATCTGTGTTGGAAGAAGTACAACTAAAATGCTCCTTGGAAGCCAGATATGTCTCTCATACTTTGTACATATTATTAGGAGGGATCAGTCCCTAGAAAAGGATATCATGTTAGGTAAAATGGGGGATCGGAGAAAGAAGAACACCCTCAACAAGATGGATTGGCACGGTGGCAGTAGCAATGGGCTCAGGCTTAGCAACGATTGTGAGGTTGGCATGGGATTGGGCAGTATTTGGTTCTGTTGTACGTAGAGTCGCTAAGAGTCAGTGCTGACTCAAGGGCACCTAACAACAACAAAGCAACTAATATTGCTTTCTCAGATAACTGTCCTATTTACTATCTTCTTCTCCTAAAATAAAACTCAAGGTTTAATAGCCATCTGGAGATGTACATGAAGGCTTGATGTTGGGGAAATCCTGAGCATCTACAGTCATAGGAGGTATGGTATGATTATCTAGGGAAAACTATAGCATAGCTTTCTACAATGAAAATGAATCATAAGTCAATGAGATAATTCATTTAAACATGTAAACACTAAGGGATATTTGCAAATCATTTCTATTTTGTCTGCGTTCACAAATTCAAGAAGCAAAAATTAAGTTTTTCATGTCATTTGCATCAAAACAAGATAAATTAGTAACTTTTCCTTCTAACTTCATTTCATTTTTCTTAAAATCCATAAAGACAACCACCATAATGAATGCTAAACCTTAGAAGCAAAGAGGGAAAAAAATATTTGGGGCATTAATAGAATATAAGCCCTACAAAATTTCCTATAAAATGAGCTAAATGAATTACTAATTCTCCTGCAACTATAATGGACACTGAAATTCTCAACCTTTTCACTATTTTTTTTCTTTAGAAAGCACTAAAAGGAAAATGACAGATAAGGTTTATATAATTTTAGCAAGACAGTCAGTCGTTCCAGACAGGGTCTGACATACTAGATAAGATCAGTAAACTGTATTTTTCTCTACTAGGTAAAATATTATTTCAAAAACATGAATGTAATGAAAGATATCTTCTATAGTCTTCAACTTCATCATTCAGTATAGATTCACAGTTCTGCTATACTGACTTATGAACTACATGGGAGAAAATTCAGTGAACTTCTGATATGGCTTTTGCTTTTCTTTGAAATGTGAATTTAATGACCGCTTACCTTTAGACAGCTATTTCCTTTTGCAAAAAGCTAACCAACACCTAATTTTTTATTTCTACTTTGTGAAGTCCTCCTGCTAATCAGAAAAGATTATGAAACTAGCTGGTGAGAAATCACAAGTTATCACCATCAATAGCATGCCATTTGCCTGCCTCTTCTCATCCTAACACGTTTCTGGGATCAATGCACAAAATCTTCACTCACAAATATAAGGGGCTTCAAAAAGTTCATTGAATATGGAATGTTTCACAAACTTTCTGATGCAGGGAGAGGAGGAAAACAATTTTGATAGGGGTTGAACAGCATAAAAAATAAAGGTTAGTCCATTAGAGTTTTTTTAAAGTAAATGTACGAACTTTTTTTTTTAAGCTTTTATTGTAAATTGAGTGATAGTTTACATGGAAGAACGTAAGTTTTGCATTCATCCTACTGTATTTCATTTCATTACAATGATTACAATCACCTCCATGCATCATTATTCAACATAATTTACTTGTATTCCTCTGACTTTTTGTTTTGTTTTTCATGCACATAAAAACACTCAGGAATATATAATCATTTAAACAATCCAAGGTCACATTCTACAAGCCTGCCTCCTGGCCTCCAGCACACACAGCCTTTCTCTTTCCATGAATCTAGAGTACTCAGCTGCTCTCTCTCTCCATGTCCTCATCTCTGCCTTCATCTCTGGTGTCACTGCTTCTCTGGATAGGGTTGTATGAACAGTTTGCATAAGATTGAGTCTATGTATGGTTAAGATATTTCTTAGACTAAATCAAAAGTCACATTAATGAATATTCTTCATCATTCAAAATAATAACCTCTAAGGTCTTTTGTTGTTGTTGTTCATCTAAGAGACAAATTTCAGTCTTATTAACACAGAATTAACCACTTTGATGAGTTTCTTAGAAACTCACCACCATCCATCTACTCAGGCAGATCTTCTTCTGAGTTAATCCTGGTGAACATTTAAACATCAGATATCAAAACAGATTGCCTTTACTACTCTTACTATATCAGGCTCATAAAAATAAAAAACACAATTTTTTGTGGCACTGTAGGATAATGCACTGGACACAAGGTTGGTGGTTCCAACTCACCAGCCGCTCCTCAAAAACCCTATTCAGTATTGTTATGAGTTGGAACCGACACAAAGGCACTTAACAAAAAAACAACAAATTTATTTCTTATTTTATTTACAACTTTTACAACTTAAATAGGCACCTCTTTATAGTGGATGTATATATACAGTGGATGTGTTTACTTTCTTAAAAGGCAGTAGTGTCTGTCACTTCAAAAAACTACCACTTGCCTCTTAACACATACTTAATAACTTACTAATCCCTTTAACAGCACAAATGAAAAGTACTCATTCTGATATGGCTGCAAAAATAGAACCTATGTAGGCCATCTGCGAAGAGTACTACATACATATAAGTGTAAATCTGCAGGCTTGGCAGAGAAATTATCAAGGGAAAACATTCTTGTTGCTTCCCAAGTTATTTCTACTTACAAAGAAACTAGCCATGTAAAACCACATCAGCAAAGGCCAGAGATAAAGTAAAATTTATATCCATAAACACATGATATGAAGTCATTGTACTCACCGTCTGATGGCTTCTGTCACAGTAACGCAGTCCAAAGTAATCTATCTCCACAAGGTTTATGTGACGGAATACATGGTCAAGGACAATGGAACCTTTAGTTGACTTCTGTAAAAAGAACACAGTTTCATTTATTTATTTTTTTAGCAAGATGTCTTGTCTTTGCCAGTAGGACATAGCTATGATTCTCATCTTTTATTAATTACATCAGTTAGCATTATTAGTCAAAGCTTCCCTCTTTAAGTTTTGACTCAATTGCAAGGCAAAATGCGACCTAAAGTAAACAATGCTAAAGAAAATGGTTTGGGCAACACTTTTAAATTGTTGTTGCTGCGGTTGCTACCGAGTCTACTCTAACTCATAGCCACCCCGTGTGTGCAGAAGAGAACAGTTGCATAGGGTTGTCAAAGCTGTGAGACTTTTTGGAAGCAGATCAACAGGTCTGTCTTCTGAGGCAGCTCAGGATGGGTTTGAAATTAGTGCAACTTTCTTTTCTTACAGGATTGGGAATTACCTTCAGGACAAAATTTCTTTAATAAAGATTATCTTGTAAAAATCATCTAATATTTTGCTTTGGCTAACATCTTAAAATAGGAGCTCTGGTAGCGTAGTGGTTACGAATTGGGCTGCGAACCTTAAGGTCCGCAGTTCGAAACTACCAGCTGTTCCACGGGAGAAAGATGAGGCTTTCTGCTCCTGTAAAGATTTACAGCCTCGGAAACCCTGCACAGGGTCGCTATGGGTCGGAACCAACTCGATGGCACACAACAACAACAACATCTTAAAATGTGTACTTTGAAAATGCAATTTTACATATATCATGACTTCACAACTATGACAGAGACATGTAAAATTAAAATAACAATAGTCAAATCTTTTCTTTTTAATTTTCAAATAAATCTACAGTTGAAGCTACTAAAGTTAATGTTCTATAAAGTCCTTGTGAAGATTTTACATTACCGCTTCCCCAGAAGCACAGACATAAAGAAAGCACTGTATCTGAATCCTTTTAAATGCTGACATGTATCTAAAAGCCTCATCACTCCTCCCCTTCTCACTATGTACCTAGATTCTTTCAATTATAATTTTTATCACCTGACATATTGTTGTTGCTGTTTAGTGCCATCTAATCGGTTTCAACCCATATTCACCCTGTATTGGGTTGAGTCAGTTCCAACCAATAGTCACTCTGTATAGGGTTTCTGAGGAGCGGCTGGTAAGGTTGGACCACTGATCTCGCAGTGCAAACTGACCTTACAGTCCAATGCACTAACCATACCAATTATTCACACATCTAAAATAAAAATTTAATTAGCAAACACTGTTCCATATACCATATTAATCTTACTTAAAAAGAATCCATTTGAAGGTCATGTGTACAGATACAGAATTTTTTGTCTTTGCCTATTACTGGCCAGTATAACACGGTAGTAAAAGAAATCCCTGAGAACTCACACCTGTGGTAATGAAGTAGGGCTTCTGCTCAGACAATTACTATAATCTGCTATGAGTGCTCACTTTAGTACTGCTTTCAGAAAATGGATTTTTACTGTAAGGGACATGTCTGGATTAAATGTATTATAATGTGGGTAATAGGATGTGGTAAAGGACTCCTGGAGGCACAAATGGTTAACTGCTTGGCTGCTACATGAAATGCTAGTGGTTCAGACCCACCCAGAGACTGCAACAGAAAGACCTGCTTCCATAAAGATTTCTGGCTAGGAAACTCTATGGTTAAAATTAATTGGTCCCTTGTTCCATAGACTCCTGTGGACCTTGAGATGAGAGAAAAAGGAAGGGCTGATTGGTCCGAAGGGGCACTGACCTAGCCACTGGGGACTAGAGCTGAGGGTGAAGGGCTCAGCTGATATGAAATGGGAGGAGGTACGCAAGAATGTCTAAACTTGCAGATAGTACCCATTTGACCTAGCTTGGACAGCTTGATGTTCAGAACAAGACTAGAGGAAGATAAAGAAATCTGATACAGAAAGGAGTGTAATTTGCTACAATTTGATGAACTTGACCTTTGCTTACAATGTAGTTACTCAAAATACCAACAAAGAGGGAAGAGGTCATTACATCAAGGATCAAGCATATCGCCTCAGTACACAGGGTTGATAGGGACGGGTAACTTAGACATTGGCTACCTATAAAGGCAGGAAGTGGCTGGCTTACAAGTTTTCATGAAGAAGTTCAGTTTTAGAACAAGTGGGAGAGGTAGAATTCCCACTAAATAGTTTTCATCTTGTCTAGATGGGTCTGGTGAACTGAGATGGGGATAGAATTATTTTGATTCAATAATGAGTTCATTGCTATCATGACTAACTGTGATTGTCACAATTGTAAAGTAAGAAGATGTGTAACAAAATAGAGGAAGTAGTTAATCTTACAGTCTAGAAACAGAGGAACCTAGGACCATCAAGAGGGAAGAGCATGAGTGGAATGTGGGATCCTAACTGGAAAAGCAGCAACACCAGAGACCCCAGAGATGGAGGCAGAGGTGATGGCATGGAGAGAGAGAGCAGCTGAGGACTTCAGACTCATGGAAAGAGAAAGGCTGTGTGGTGGCGGACAGGAGGCTGGCCGTCAAAATGTGCCCTTTGGTTGTTTAAATGATTATATATAACTGCGTGCTATTGTGTACATCAAAAAGTAGGGGGGAAAATGAGGACATAGAGGCATATACTGTTGAACGATGGTTTATGGAGGGGATTGTAATCATTGCAATGAAACAAAATACGATTGGTTGAGTGCAAAACCGATGTTCTGCCATGTAAACTATCACTCAATTCACAATAAAAACTTCAAAAAATATTAACTAGTAAGAAAAAAATTAATTAGAATCAATTAAATGATTCATTTATAAACACAAAGCCCTTTCAGGATTTACTGCTAAAATAATAATGTTGTTGTTGTTGTTAAGTGCTGTCAAGTCAGGTCCAACTCATAGTGATCATCTATAGGATTTCTGAGAAGAGGCTGGTGAGTTTGAACCGCTGACCTTGAGGTTCAAGTCGACCTCGTGGTCAAGGGCTTATCCTATGGCACAACACCAGGACTTCATAATAATAATACTGAACCCCAAAGCCTCACTGCTGTCAAATCTGTTCCAACTCACAGCAACCCTACAGGACAAGACAGAACTACCCCATAGTGTTTCCAAGGCCATAATCTTTATGCAAGCATACTGCCACACTGTTTTCCTGCACAGAATCTGTTAGGCTTGAACCTCCGATCACCAGGGCTCATTAATAGTCCAAAACCCACTTTCATCAAATTTATTCTGATTCATAGTGACCCAGTACAGGGTTTCCAAGACTTTAAATCTTTACAAGAATAGGCCATCTTTTTTTTTTTGTTTTTTTTAAAGTTTTTATTGTGATTTGAGTGGAAGTTTATAGAGCAGATCACCAGTTTTATATTCAATAAATATACTAGATTTCATTACAATGATTATAATCCCCTCCATGTACCATCAGTTAACAGTATTTCTCTCTATTCATTTTAGCTTTCTCTTTTTTTTTAAATACTCAGGCATATATAATAATTTTTAAAGGGTACAAAAGGCCACATTCTGCAATTCTGCCTCCTTGCCGCCAGCTCTCAGTCCCTCTCTTTCCATGAATCTAGAGTCCTCAGCTACTCCCTCTCCATGTTCCCATCTCTGCCTCCATCTCTGGTGTCACTGCTTCTCTGGATAAGGTCTCGCATTCCGCTTGTGCTCTTCTCCCTTGATGGTCCTAGGGTCCTCTGTTTCTGGACTGTAAGATTTAACTGCTCCCCCGTTTTTGTTACAAAACTTCTATCTTTACAATAGAGACAGTTACAAATTAGTCATATTTGGAAAATTCTGTTGTACAATCTAAGGACATGTATCCTAGAATGTTCACCAAGGATGTCTACACAATCTTTTTTTGTTAAGGCGATTAAGTTCGTGACTGATGGATGTCAACAATTGTCATAGCAGAAAACCCATCACATTAGAATGAAGAGAGCAGAGACAATACTATAGGAAATTGTCTCTCTTGGAATTCTACAAGCAGTAAACACACCAAAGAAGTTGTATCTATTGTCCCCCAAGAAGAAAAACGGACTATCACTGGAGCAGCTCAGCAGACTATAGGAAAGAGCACAAGAAGCAGAGCTGCCTTGGTTTCAAAGCCTTGGGCAATGGCCACTGAGCTGCCAAAGGGTGGAACCACAACCTCTGGGGTGTCGAAAGGTAGAGGCCATAGCATCTTAGGTTTCAGAGGCAGATCTTCACCAATTTGATTCCAGAATGTCAAGCCACCATTTGGTTTAAATAAGAAGGCGGGGGTTACTACTGAAAGCTGAGGCCAGAAGAATGGGCATGCTGGGGTAACCACTCAGGTGGACTAGGAGAATGGAAACACCCAAAGTGGAGGGCTCAGAGTTGCTGTCCCAGTGGGCCTTGAAGGTTACCTTTGGAGTCTGGAGGGCAGAACTGCTGCCTATATGGTCTCAGATAAGAGAGGATTATTTACAAGACTTCAGAGCTAACATAGTTTTTCTGCTGGGTTTGGACTTGCTTGGTACCTGCTAGCTCTTATTTCCTTCCAAGTTACCTCATTTTTATTGGAACTATGTATCACGTGCCTGCTACAACATTATACCCATGTTTGATTTAATGTTCAGAACATGAGATTTTGGATTTGGAGTTGATTTCAGATTTTGAGGATGCGAAAGCTGGACAGTGAATAAGGAAGA
>NW_006408848.1:1133341-1135131 GCF_000296735.1 Chrysochloris asiatica
AAGGTCAGCAGTTTGAAACTACCAGCTGTTCCACAGGAGAAAGATGAGGCTTTCTGCTCCTGTAAAGATTTACAGCCTCAGAAACCCTGTTCAGGGTCGCTATGGGTCGGAACCGATTTGATGGCACTTACAACAACAACAACAACAACAACAACAACAACCCCTATATTGGAATCCTGGTATGCGGCTGTGGGTTCATGCGCCAGACTGCAAAGCCGTTTGAACTGCAAAGTTGGTGGTTCAAGCTCACCAGTCACTCCTTAGAAACCCTATACAGGGTCGCTATGGGTCAGAACCAACTCAATGGCACTTAACAACAACACCCCTATATTGCTGTCTTTTTGTTTTCTTGGGTTCTGTTTTGGTTTTTAGTCAACAATAAGTGATGCTTTCATCAACTTCTTTTTAGGAATCTTGAAATTATATCCTTTTTGTCCATTAATCTGTGTGTTACATTAGAAGAACTTATAACATCAAATATTCTCAAAGACAGGATTTTTACATTTTAGCTCTTTTAGTTTGGGTAATATCAACCCTCCCTCACTATTTAATTTCTGGTCCGGTGAAACCAATCTTTCATATTGTCCAAGCTGCTGTGAAGAATGCCTTCATATCTTCCTTGTCACTTCTTTATATTTCTAGAAGACTGCCACATGAGGCTTGCCTTCCATCATGGTAAAATCTCTCCTATGGGGCCTTTCTCTTTATATCCAGGCAGGGAGCAGAGCAAACAAAATAACTAGAGAAAAGTAGAGTCATACAACTCTGGGTAATTATCCCAAGGTAAGTATACAAGAAGTGCTACATAAACAACAAAATAAGAAAAAAATATTATTGAAATTAGGGTGTTGCAGTTATTAAAAATATATAAATCACACCTCTCTTCATAATGATTATTTTACACCTCTTTACTGATCATCTGCTAGTTGGTTGTACTGAGATGGCTCGTGTGTCCCTGTGATGATGAAAAAAGATGCCATAGTATTTCAAATATCGGCAAGGTTACCCATGGTAGACAAGGAGCTCTGGTAGGGTTGTGGGTTACGAGTTGGGCTGCTAACCACAAGGTCAGAAGTTCAAATCTACTAGCTGCTCCATGGGAGAAAGATGAGGCTTTCTCCTGCAGTAAAGATTTATAGCCTCGGAAACCCTATAGGGATACTATGAGTTGAATTGACTCAACGGCACACAACCACCACCACCACCCATGGTGGATAGGTTGCAGCAGAGCTTCTAGAATACAACAGACTGGAAATAAAGACCTGATGTTCTCCTTCCAAAACTGAACAAATCCTATTGATCACAACAGAATACTTGGCCAATACATTGCTAAAAGCTGATAGGCACTCAACAACGAATTAAAGCATATCAACAATAAAGACGATAGTGCAGAACCAGTCAACATCTTGTTCTGTTATTCATAGAGTCGCGCATGACTTGGAAGTGAGTTGACAGTAACTTACAACATTTTCACTAGAAATGATAGCTTTTTTAGACATATAATCTACTTGTTGTTGTTAAGTGCCATCGAGTTGGTTTTGACTCATAGTGACCGAATATAGGAGTGGCTGGTGGGTTTGAACCATCAACATTGTGGTTAGCAGCCCAGTGCAGTGCTGATCCTACAGCATCACACCAGGTCTCCATAATCTACTTATAAAGCTTTAAAATGATATATTGTACTTGTGAAGAATAAACAGAAAAGCAAGCTTGGAAAAACAGTTCAGTAGTTTGGAAAATATATGAAAATTGCAAAAGTTTCATGCAAAGGAGGAAACCACCATTTTCAA
>NW_006408848.1:1136503-1138357 GCF_000296735.1 Chrysochloris asiatica
AAAAAAAAAAATGATGTCTCATGATTCCATCTCCAGTTTTCTGTACAACAAGGGTGTGTTTACACATGCACCTGGAACAGAGCCAGATAAGCCTCAGAAACACTGTATTTCTGTCACTACTTCCAGCAAACAGGCATATGAAAACCTCTTAACTTCTCATCTGTCAAACTGTAATAAGACTCAGAAAGCACAAATGCCAGCAGCAAATCAGCTACTGGGGGGGGGGGGGGGGAAATAATGTGCATTTCCAGTTCACCTATCTGCCAACCCTGCCCTACTGACCTCCAATAATCTTTCCCACAACTTTTATTTAACTGCTAAGCCTCCTGCTCTTAAACTTATGGATAATTTCATAAGGGCTCTTCATACAGGCTATCTGTGTAGTTGTATTTTGAAGTTCAAATGTGATTTTGGAAGAAATTATTTAGGTACTGACAGAGTAATGACATGAGGTTCAAAGTAGGAACTAAAGCATATTACCAAAGTAAGGTAAGGAATGAGCCAGTATCAAAATACTAGAAAAAAGGTAAGTAAATAAAGAATCATGATTTCATTCATTCAGATATTTATTGAGTGCCTATTACATACCAGGAAATAATGAATCTCTGGAAAGTTGAAAAAGTTCACCAATGCATGCCAGAGGAGAGGAAGATGCACACAGAACACTGCTATGGGACATGCAGGTGACTAGCCTATCAGGACACTAGAGAAGCTCTAGGGCTGTGGAATGATTTATGAGTTGTCTCTAGTGGCCATCTCTAGGAATCAACAGAGACTGGAGATTTTCATTAAGAGCACTTTTGTAATTTGACTAGTTAGCATGAGCATGTGTTACTTATGGAAATATTAATTTGCTGGATTTGGTTCATACACGAACAAGTATTTAAGTAAAGAAACTGTTAGAGAGAGACAAGATAGGATGGCATATTGTGATGAGCTGTCATTGTGTCACTTACAGACTTTGGGTCAAACCTACCAGCAGCTCCACAGGAGAAAGTCAAGGCAGTTTGCTCCTGTACAGATTTACTGTCTCAGAGCCCTATGGAGCAGTTCTACTGTGTCCTACAGGTTCACTGGGAGTCAGAATTGACTGGATGGCAGTGGTTTGCCTTTTTTTTTTTTTTTAGTTTTTACACATAAACAACCCATATATGATTAACCCTTTAATTAAGAAGACTTCGTAGCATAGTGGATTACAAGCTGGGCTGCTAACCACAAGGTCACTAGTGTGAATCCACCAGTTGCTCTGAAGGAGAAAGATGAGACTTTTTGCTCCCATAAAGATTTAGAGCCTCAGAAACTCCATGCAGGGTTGTGATGAGTCATCATACAACCACCACCAGCAGCAGCAGCCGCTGCTGCAGATCTGTGAGTCAATGCATGACTTTTGAGAGAATGAACTAAATGATAGCACAAGTGTTAGCACAAGAATTCTTCTTTAAGGTCTCCCTAGGCTTAGGCCTGGGCTTGCTTGTACTGTCCTTATCCTCTGGAATATCCTTCTTGATCTTTGTCAGCAACAACATCCAATTTATCCTGCAGCATCCAACTCAAATGCCATCTTCTCCATAAAGCTTGTCAATTCCCTTCAACCGTACTATAAACTCTCCTTCCTTTGAACTACAAAGTGTCTTATTCTTTCCTATCTCAAAGATGTTATACATTTGGTATACTGTAAAGGTATTATAAAGTGTCTCGAATTATGTTGCATGATACCAAAATACCAAAAAGTAAGGGACCTAAAATTTATTATTTTTAAATAATGATTGTTGTTGTTGTTGTCAGGTGCCATCGAGTCGGAACCGACTCATAGCGACTCCATGCACAGCAGAACGAAACAATGTTCGATCCTGG
>NW_006408848.1:1138457-1150939 GCF_000296735.1 Chrysochloris asiatica
CAGAATCACAGCAACTCAATCCACCACAGCACGACAGACAGACGAGTGGTGGCCGTTTGGTTTTATGTCTATACTATATTTAATGATTAAATATTAATATTTCAACTATATTTAAAATTTATTTTAAAATTTCCAGTTTTCTTTATTCTGACAGGAATTGGGTTTCTCATCAAGAAAACAAACAAACAAAAAAAGAACAAGAAATAGTTAAGGGAAGAAATAATAAATTAATTATAGGAATTTTCTGATGTTTTATAACCCCTTTCTGAAGAAACTTCATTTCAATCTTATAAAGCATTCATTTACTTTCAAAATGAGAGTAAATAAATGTCTGTATCATACTTTTGGGTTGTGAATTAAATGCCACTTAACTCTTCAGCAAATATGGATAGATTACTTTCATTACTGACACACTAGCAACATTTTGGAAAGAACAGAGCTACAAGAGGTTTATAATCTTAGAGAAAAAGACTACTAAGTAGGTAAAGCTTAACAGAAAATACCATCAGTGGGCTTTCAACCAGAACAAAGAAATCTTCAAATGAGTAATAACACCTTTGCAGATTAACATGACATTACAAACAGGAAAGGCAGGTTTTTGCCAGCTGCATAGAATGATAACTTTGCATTCTAGACAAACAACTTACTCCTTCACAAAGGGGAAAATCAAGCTTTCAAAAAAAAAAAAAAAATCCTTTAATGTTATGCATTTGAAAATTCACTCTGTTTAGTATTTTTAATATAATAGATTCCAAGTTCTTCTGCAGAACATAAATCAATGATAAAGTCTTTCATCTTAGACCACTTTGGATAAAATACAATAGAGGTCTGTGGGAGCCACTGCTCAGGAACCATGGAGAACAAGTACCCTTTGAACCACCATGTGATGGTATCTGACTAAGAGTTACTCTCAACTTCTAGGTGAGGGATTCAGAAAGAAAATCCTCATTCATCATGAAAATGAGTGAAATGGGATTATTTTTCAAGATGCTGTTTATATTTTTCCAAAGTCCTAGTGTGGTGCTATAACATAAATAATGGATGGTTGACCACAAGGTTGGTGGTTCAAGCCCAGCAGTTACTTCTTAGAAACTCTGTAAAGAGACACTATGAGTCAGGACTGACTCAACAGCACTTAACAACATCAATTTATATTTTCCATGAAGAAAATTTTGTTCACACTTATACAAATTTTCATCTAGTGTTTCAGCAGTGATGGTTTAGTGATAGAATTCTCTCCTTCCATGCTGGAGACTCTAAAATATAACCAACTATAACCAACTATGGATGACTATATGAAGAACTGAACACTTCATCGAGCTCATGAGGAGCCTGTACATAGACCAAGAGGCAGTCATTCATAGAGAACAAGGGGCTACTGAATGATTTAAAACTAGAAAGGGTGTATGGCAGAGTTGTATCCTTTTGCTCTAGATTAATTCAATCTTTATACTGAGCAAATAATACAAGAAATTGGATTATATGAAGAAGAACACAGCATCAAGACTGGAAGAAGGCTCATTACCAACCTGAAATATGCAGGTGACACAACCTTGCTTGCTGAAAACAAAGAAGACTTGAAATACTTACTGATGAGGATCCAAGACTTCAGGATGGACTGCACTTCAGTGTAAAGAAAACAATAATCCTCACAACTAGATCAATAATGACACTATGATAAATGGAGAAAAGACTGAAGTTATCAAAGACTTCATTTTGCTTAGATCCACAATCAACACTCGTGGAAGCAGCAGGCAAGAAATCAAATGGCATATTGCATTAGGTAATGCTACTGCACAAGACCTCTTTAAAGTCTTCAAGAGCAAAGAGATAAATTTGAAGATAAGGTGTACCTGACCCAACGTATGGTATTTTCAATAGCCTCATATGTATGTAAAAGTTAGACAATAATAAAGAAGGTCACAGAAGAATTGATGCATTGGCATTATGTTGTTGGGAAAGAATAATAAAAGTATCATGGACTGCCAGACGAACAAACAAATCTGGAATGCTCTTTAAAGGGAGGATAGCAAGACTCTTTCTCATTCTTCAGATATGTTGTCATGGAGAAAGACAACATGCTTGGTAAATGGAGGGTCAACGAGAAAGAGGAAGACCTCCAACAAGAGGACTGACACAACTGCAACAATAATGTGCTCAAACTTAACAACTGTAAGGACAGCACAGGACCAGTCAGTGTCTGGTTCTGTTGTACATAACGTCCATGTGAGTTGGAAAAACTCAACGGCAACTAACAACATGCAGGAAACCCAGGTGGGATTTCTAGCCGGTGGATCTCAAGAGAGTCATCATCCTCCTGCCTGTCAGTGGAGGCTTGTACATTGCTATGATAATGAACAAGCTTTACCAGAGCTTCCAGAATAGGAAGAAAGGCCTGGAAATATACTTCCAAAATCTAGGAAATGAAAAATCTATGCATTACAAAGGTGAGAATCACAACTGATCAAAGAGGATGGCGAACACTGGGCATGAGGTTTCCTTGAGTTGAGAGCCACCTCCGTTGTTGTTGTTGTTAAGTGCCATCGAGTCGGTTCCGACCCATAGCGACTTTGTACAGGGTTTCCGAGGGTGTAAATCTTTACGGGAGTAGAAAGCCTCATTTTTCTCCCGCGGAGCAGCTGGTAGTTTCGAACCGCTGACCTTAAGGTTTGCAGCCCGATTCACAACCACTACGCTACCAGAGCTCCTTTGGTAGTAAACAATAATGCTGTGTAACAAATCACCTCAAAACTTAATGACTTGTGTACACTGAAGCACTAAAGAATATATAACCATTCAAACAACCAAAGGGTACACCCCTCAAGCCTGCCTCCCGGCTGTCACACAAACCCCTCTCCCTCCTGGAGTCCAGTGTCACCAGCCGCTCCATATCTCCACACCATCATCTCTGTCTCCATCTCTGGTGTTACTGCTTCTCTGGATAGAGTCCTGCACTCAGCTCTTCTCCCTTGATGGTCCCAGGGTCCTCTGTTCCTGGACTGCAAGATTAATCACTCCCCTCCTTTTGTTACAAAACATTTACCTTTACATTTGCAACAATCACAATCAGTCCTGATACCAATTATTTATTACTGAACCACAAGAGCCTTATCCCCATCTCCTTTCACCAGCCCCATCCAGACAGGTTGGAAACCACTCAGTGGAGATTCTACCTTCCCCTGCACCCTCTGAAACTAAACGCCCTCTCGAAAACTTGTAAATTAGTCACTTTGTGCCTTTGTAGCACCCCATTTTGGGCAGCCAATATCTAAGTTGCCCATCCCTGTCAACCCTGTTTACAGAGGGGGTGGGAATGATCCTTGTAAAAATCTGTTCCCTCTTTTAAATTACTACATCCATAAGTATAGGTCAGATTCATCAAACTGTAGCAGATTACTCTTTTTTTCCTCTTCTTTCTTCCTCTAATCGAATTCTGATTATCCAGCCATTGAAGCCAGGTCAAGTGGGTACTTTCTGCAAGCATGGGTGTTCTTATGCATCTCCCCTCACTTCATACCAGCTGGACGCTTCACTCTCTGCTCTAGTCCTCTGTGGCATGTCCCTGTCCCTGGACCCAGGAGTCCCTAGGTCTCACCATACTGCTGGCCAACTAGGTCTCAACCCAGGTTGACACGAGTCTATTGAACGTGGTCGGACTTAGCTCACAATTTCATTGCTGTTTTTCCCCCACTTCCCCTTATCGTCAGACCAACGTGGTAACCAGCAAGACCACATGTCTGCTTGTGTATTCCCCTTGAGTCTTGGTCTTGGAAGGGGGTTTGCCCTGAGGGGACCCAACCACTTGCCTTGATGGCTCCCTGGCAAACAACTTGCTTGTTCTTGTAGTAGTCAATCAGACTGCCATTATTGTTTTTTTTTATTTTTCCTGCTGGTCTTTCTTTCAAGAAGTATCTTCTGTTCCTCTAGCTGCTCCAGGCTGGGATGCTTATCTTTTCTAATAGAAATTTCCCACCTCAGAAGATTTTGGATGGGGATCAGGATTCCACTTTAGGTCCTATACACTGCAAAGGCTCCGCAGGAAGCCTCTTTCACTGGGCAAGTTCTAGCCCTATTTTAGGGAGCTCTGGTAGCGTAGTGGTTACGAATCGGGCTGCGAACCTTAAGGCCAGCGGTTCTAAACTACCAGCCGCTCCGTGGGAGAAAGATGAGGCTTTCTACTCCCGTAAAGATTTACACCCTCGGACACCCTGTACAGGGCCCCTATGGGTAGGAACAGACTCGACGGCACTTAACAACAACAACAACAACAACAGTTATAGGAGCCCTGGTGTGGCGCTGTGGGTTAATGTGCCAGACTGCAAAGCCGTTTGAACTGCAAGGTTGGCGGTTCAAGCTCACCAGCTGCTCCTTAGAAACCCTACACAGGGTTGCTATGGGTTGGGATCGACTCGACGGCACTTAACAACAACAATAATCAGTTATAGGCTGAAGACAGACTTATAAACTTTCTATAGTGATGTTTCTGGCTATTCCTTTCTCTCCCCCTTAAGTGTCTGTTTCACAATAGTAGGCAAGGAAAACCAAGGTTTATAAGACAGTCAAGCATTTTAACATTATTTCCCTCATTTTACCCATTCAAACTATGCCTCAATCCCTGTATCATAGAGCCCTGTTTGAATTATTTCCTTTTAAATACAAATTTTTAAAAACCTTCATTAAGTAACACTATCCTGAAATTGGACAGGACTTAAAGAGGACAGCTAGTGTCTATTCCATCTGATACAGGCTGTGGAGGTTCAACTGTGCTCAAGAATCTCAGATGGCTTCATTCACACATCTGGCACCTTATCTAGGGTTACTTGAATAGACTGAGTCTGGCTGGGCCACTCTTCCTCTCTTCATAGTAACTCATCTTCAAAGACTTCAAAAACTACAGCAACATAGCTTCATCCTGGTGAAAATACACAGTCCACCCATTCATCAATTTCTATATGTAGAATTTTCAGTATCATTGGTTACATTCTTCGTGTTAAGTCACCATTCTCCCTATCTTTGCCCATATTGCTCCCCAACCACCACTGAAGACTTAGACTACTTATCCCTAAACTTCACATTTGTGTTTTAGAGTAACTGTTTTGATAATTTTATCATTGTTTGTAGATAATCATGGTTAACATTATTTATTAATTCAGTTAAACAGTTGTTTAATTTAAAGATGATTTCAGGGATTAATTTGAGCTCATAGTGCGCTAAAACCATATAGGATCCATATCTGACTTCCCCTGACAGCACAAAGAGGAAAGAGAACCAAATCAAAATCAGCCTAAGGCCAATTCCTATGAGGTCAAGACATACTTCCACCCTACAACCTTCATTACCCTATTCTGACACCAACCATCCATCCCACAGCACTCTCTGCTTCACATCTGGGATTGATAATCCACTGCAATGGCCACACAGAATTCATTAACAATACTCATGACTATGGGGTCTACTAGAGAAGTGAACAGGATAGTTCCAACTCAGTCTACAGCAGTTCTCTAGTCAGAAATGCTTCTTGTCTGCCATCCTGCAGGCACACCACACTCTTGTCTTTAGCCTTTCAGCCATGTGGTCCCTTGGCTTCTGTTCTGCTCAAGAACATGTTACAAAGTTATTTCAGCTAGTCTGTGAATTCCCAAAGGGAACTTTCTTCAAACCAGTCTCCTGTCCATAGGCACTCAGCTTTTCTCAGCCCGAAGCTGCTCTGTCTCTCCTTTCCACTGCCTCTGACATTTTTGCCCTCACCTCTGCTGTCATCTCTTGCCGTCTCATGCTCAATGCATGCTTTTCCTTCTTGATGGTTCTGGAATCTTCTGTCTCTGCTGCTCAGATGGATCTTTTTAAATCTGGAGGACAAAACTAACCAATCCCAGTCTTAGAGTCCTGTATACCTTATTTGCATAGTCCCACCCAAACACTTGGTAGGAATTAAGAAGACGTTAAATAGAAAAGTCATTATCAAATAAATTCAATGCACCCCATAGGATGAAGATTTTCTCAGAGCAATATATTTGGGGATTCCTCAAGTCTCAATAGGTCTTGTAAGTCTTGATTCTGTAGGAATTTTAAATTCTCTTCCACATTTTTTATGTTTCTATCAGGATTCATCTATTGACTCCATGATGAAAATTTTCAATAATGGTAACCAGGAACCATCCAGTTCTGATCTCATGACTAAGAAGGGAGAAGTTCATAGGGCAGTCACAATTGCAGTCTAATTCTTTCTCCAATGCCTAGGAATCCTTCTTCCTCTGCTGCTCCAGTTAAATAAAGAACAATTCTTACATCCTGTATGGCTGCTTGCAAACTTTTAAGGCTCCCTGATTTGGTGCTGCAGGATAATGCGCTGGACTGCAAGGCCAGTTTGAACTGCAAGGTTGGTGGTTCAAACGCACCAGCTGTTCCTTGAAAACCTTATTATACAGGGTCACTATGCGTCAGAATTGACTCAACAACACTTAACAATAACTATTCTAACTTCTTTACCTGATGGTTGAGGGTTCCAAGAAATCAAGAGCAAAGCTGTCAAATTTCTTTAGACATAGAACTGGTATAGCCCCACTCTCACTTCTGTCTACTGGTCAATGCAATAATGCATAGGGACAGCCCAGATGCAAAGGGAGGGGAAACAGATTCCATCTAGGAAAATGAAGTGAAATAAAATTACAGTAAGTGATGGAAGTATGCTTTGTGGCCATCTTTGTAAATGACACATTAAACTCCTTAATTTTTCCCTCTAAAACTATGAAGTTCTTTAAAATGCTTTTTTCTGCCAAGTCATCTTCTACTGCTTTATTTCATATTACAGCAAAAGGGGGACAAAAATAAATTATTCAAATCATCTATATAAATAATAAACAGCAGATGTGAGAATCCAGCTGCCTTCTTTAAACCAGATATTGATATTTTCAAAAATATGAAAACAATGTCACTGATCACTAGAACTGTCATGCTTTGGAAACTATAACTGTTGTTATAAAAAAATGCTATGAATGCTGTTGTGTAATGAATTGATTATATTTTAATGAATTAACTTTTTCAATTTCTTAGTTTAAATTTGAAAGTCTTCCTTCCATGGAGGAAGACTCACTAATAACATGTGACTTTGTTTACTGAAAGTAAAGATGGTTTAAAGCACTTAATGATGATGATCAAAGAGTACAGCCTTCAGTATGGATTACAAGATCAACCAAGAAAAGATTGAATTTGTCAAATATTTCTTCTTACTTGGATCTACAACCAATGCCCATAGAAGCAGTAGTAAAGGAATCAAACAATGTATTGTATCAGGTAAATCTGCTGCAAAATACCTACTTGACATGTTAAAAATCAAAGATGTCATTTTGACGACTAAAGTGTGCCTCAACCAAGCCATAGTATTTTCAATTGCCTTCAATGCATGAAAAAGCTGGACAGTGTAGAGCTGTGGGCTAATGCGTCAGAATGCAAAGTTGTTTGAACTGCAAGGTTGGTGGTTCAAGCTCACCAGCTGCTCCTTGGAAACCCTATACAGGGTCGCGATGGGTCAGGATCAACTCAATGGCACTTAACAACAACAACAAATAAGAAAGACCAGAGAACTGATGATGACTTTAAACTGTGGTATTAGCAAAGAATATTAAATATACCATGGACTGCCAGAAGAGCAAATAAATCTGTCTTGGAATAAAAACAATCAGAAAACTCCTTACAAGTGAGATTGGCCAGACTACAACTCATGTACCTTGTACATGTTATCGAGGGAACGTGACTCAGAAGGACATAATGCCTGGTAAAACAGAGGGTCACTGAAAAAGAAGTGCCTCAATGAGATGATAGACACTGTGGGTCCAACAATGGGCTCAAGCAAAGCAGCAATCGTAAGGATGGCACAGGAGCAGCCAGGGTTTCCTTCTATATGCAGAGTCACTATGAGTCAGAACCAACTCAAGGACACCAAACAATAACCATCACATAGGAGACTAAAACAAAAAGAATAATCATTTCTATTAGTTTCTGCTACAAATAATCTGAGTCTAATAATAGATTGGAGTTTTTTCTCTAAAGGACATTACTAAGATACATGACAAAATTTGAACAGGATGTGTGGAATAGAGGGCAGCAACAAATCAATGGAGTCCTGGGGAGCTGTGGGCTAATGTATCAGACTGCAAACGCATTTGAACTGCAATGTCAGTGGTTCAAGCTCACCAGCTGCTCCTTGGGAACCCTATATGGGGTCGCTATCGGTCAGAATCAACTCGAGGGCACTTTACAACAACAACAAATCAATGCTAACTTTGAGATTTTGACAGTTGTGGAGCAGAGTTCTAATCTGATACATATGGGATCACCATGAGTCCGAATCTACTCAAGAGAAAGTAGTTGGCTGATTTTTTTACCACAATTATGTAGTAGAGGGTCCTTGTTTGTAGGTCAAATGCACTAAAGGATTCAAAGGTAATGAAAGTCTAATGTTTACAACTTACTCAGTAATGGTTCAATAAGGGAGAGAAAAATAAATAAATAAAGCAAAGAATATATCGTAAAATATTAGCCCTTACAGCTGTGAGTGAGAAGATTACAGGAGCTGTTTGCATTGCTATTACAACTCTTCCACAAATTTTCAATAATTTTCAAATAATAAGTGTATCTACTGTTCTTCTTCTTAATCTCCCATTTGAAAACTTGACAACAGATATTGGTGATAGTTGTAAAACATTATTAATAAGTTGTTATTATAATGAGTCGGTACCGACTCATAGCGACCTTTTGCACAGTAGAATGAAACACTGCCTGATCCTGGGCCAACCTCACTACTGTTGCCACACTTGAGCCAACTGATGCTGCCACTTTGCCAATCCATCTCACTGGGGGTCTTCCTCTTTTTCTCTGAACCTCCACCTTACCAAACATGATATCCTTCTCCAGCGACTGCTCCCTCCTGACAATATGTCTGAAGTATAAGAGACGAAGTTTGGCCATCCTGGCCTCCAAGGAGCACTCTGGCTGCACTTCTTTCAACACACATCTGTTGGTTCTTTCAACACAGATCTTTCAGCCCACAGCACTTTCAATATTCTCCTCTAACACCATACTCAAAAGCATCAATTCTTCTACGGTCTTCCTTATTTACTGTCCAACTTTCACATGCATATGAGGTTATTGAAAATACCATGGCTTGGGTCAGGAGAGTACCTTAGTCCTCAAGCTGACATCTTTGCTTTTAAAAGGTCTTTAAAAAGGTCTCGTGCAGCAGATTTGCCTAATGCAATACGTTATTTGATTTCTTGATTACTGCTTCCGTGAGTGTTGATAGTTGATCCAAGAAAAATGAAGTCCTTGACAACTTCAATCTTTTCTCCATTGATAAGAATGTTGTTTATTGGTCCAGTGGTGAGGCTTTTTGTTTTCTTTACATTGAGATACAATCCATACTGAAAGCTGTGCTCTTTGATCTTCTTCAGTAAATATTTTAAGTCCTCTTCACTTTCAGCAAACAAGGGTGTATTATCTGCATATTGCAGGTTCTTAATGAGTCTTTCTCCAATCCTGATGACACATTTTTCTTCATAGAACCCAGCTTCTTAGATTATTTGCTCAGCCTGCAGGTTGAACAAGTATGGTGAAAGAATACAACCCTGTCGTACACCTTTCTGAATTTTAAACCATCCAGAGTTCCCATGTTCTATTTGAACAACTGCCTCTTGTTCCATGTACAGATTCCACATGAGCAAAATTAAGTGTTTTGGAATACTCATACTTCACAGTGTTGTCCATAGTTTGTCATGATCCACACAATCGAAAGCCTTTGTAGTCAATAAAGCACAGGTAAACATCTTTCTGATATTCTCTGCTTTCAGCCAAGATCCACCAGACATCAGCAATGATATCCCTCATACCACATCCTCTTCTGAATCTGGCTTGAACCTCTGGAAGTTCTCTGTCAATGTATGCTTCCAGTCATTTCTGCATTACCTTCAATAAAACTTTACTCACAAGGGATATCAAAGACATTGTCCGATGATTTCTACATTCCATTGGGTCACCTCTCTTTGGAATGGGCACAAATACAGATCTCTTCCAATCAGTCGGCCAGATAGTTGTCTTCCAAATTTCTTGGCAGACATGAATGACTTCCTCCTGTGCTGCATAGAACAAGGCACCAGGAATTGATGGAATAAAAATTGAAATCTTTCAATAAAGTGATGATTAGTAATAGTTGGTGCTTATAATAGTTAATATAATTTTGCATGCCAAGGACATTCAATTGGAAAATGTTAGGAGATATATTCACCAGTCATCTGTTGGTCTGTCATACTGTGTTGGCTTGCTTGTTGCTGTGATTCTTGAAGCTATGTCACTGTTATTTTAAACAACTGCAGGGGTTTATGGTAGACAGGTTTCAGCTGAATTTCAAGATTAAGACAGCCTAGGAAGACGGAGAGATGGAGTACTTTCAAATATTTAGTCACTGCAAACCTTATGAATAGCAGTGGAACACTGTCAGCACCAGACTATTGAATAGTGAAACATGATGAAGAGCACCAGAATAGTGTCAGATATAGTGCCGGAAGATGAGCCCATGATGTGGAAGGCACTCAAAATACTACTGAGGAATAGCTGCTTTCTCAAAGTAGAGTTGACAGTGAATACAAATGGAGTAAAGCTTTAGGGACCTTCACTTGCTGACGGCCATAACTAAAAATGAAGAGGAACATCTGTAAACATCATTAATAATTAAAACATGGAATGCATGAAGTATGATTCTAGAAAAAATTCGAAGTTGTCAACATTAAATGGAAAATATAAACATCAGTATCTAGGCTGTGTGATGACATCAAGAATATCATACAGGAAGAAAGCAAAAGGTCATTAAGATGACAAAAAAGAAGGAAAAACTCAAAATGGATGTCAGAAGAGACTTGGAAATTTGCTCTCCAGCATAGACACTAAAGCAAATGGAAACAATGAGGAAGTAAAAGAGCTGAACAGAAAATTTTAAAGGGTAGCTCAAGAAGACAAAGTCAAATATAATGAAATGAGACAAGACCTGAGTTAGAAAACCTAAAGAGAAGAACACGCTTAGCATTTCTCAAGCTAAACTGAAGAAAAAATTCAAGCCTTGACTTGCAATATTGCAGGGTTTTATGGAAAAAATACTGAATGATGCAGAAAGCATCAAACAAAGATGGAAGGAATACACAGACTTACTGTGCCAAAAAGAAATGGTCAATGATCAGCCTTTTCAAGAGGTAGTAATATGATCAGGAGCTAATGACACTAAGAAGTCTGAGGTACATTGAAGGCATTGCAAAGAACAAGGCTCCTGGAATTGACAGAATACAAATTGAAATCTTTCTACAAACTGATGTAGCACTGGAGGCACTCATTCATCTATGCCAAGGAATGTGGAAGACAGCTGCCTGGCCCAACCGATTGGAAGAAATTCATATTTGCACCTATTTCAAAGAGTGGTAACCCAATGGGATGCAGAAATCATTGGACAATATCATTAATATCACATGCAAGTAAAATTTTGCTGAAGGTAATTTAAAAATGGCTGTAGCATTATATTGACAGGGGGCTGCCAGATGTCCAGGATGGATTCAGATGGGGACACGGAATGAGGGATATCACTGCTGATGTCAACTGGATCTTGGCTGAAAGCAGAGAATACCAGAAAGATGTTATTTGTGTCTTACTAAGTATGCAAAGGCTTTTGATTGAGAGGTTCATGACAAACTATGGGCAACACTGTGGAGAATGAGTGTTCTGAAACAGTTCATTATGCTCACAAGAAACCTTTATATAGACCAAAAGGCAGTCATTTGAACAGAACAAGGGAACACTGAGTGAATTAAAATTAGGAAAGGTGTGTGCCAGGATTATATTCTTTCACCATACTTATTCAATCTGTATGTTGAGCAATTCATCCAAAAAGCTGGATTGTATGAAGAAGAATGTGACATCAGGATTGGACAAAGACTCATTAAAAACTTGTGATATGCAGATGGTACAACCTTGCTTACTGAAAAGGAAGAGGACTTAAAATACTAACTGATGAATACTTACAGAATTTAAAATACTTACTGATGGGTTGCACCTCAATCTAAAGAAAACAAAAATCCTCACCATTGTATCAATAAATAACATCAAGGTTAAGTGGAGAAAAGAATGAAGTTGTCAAAAATTTCATTTTGCTCTGATCAACCATCAACACTCACAGAAACCGGCAAGAAATCAAACAATGTATTGCATTAGGCAAATCTGCTGCTGAAAGCTCTTTAAGGTAATCAAGAGCAAAGGTGTCAGTTTGAGGACTAAGGTGTGCCTGACCCACACTATCATATTTTTAATAGTCTCATGTGAAAATTGGACAATGAACAAAGAAAAGCATAGAAGAATTGATGCAATTGAGGTATTGTGTTGAAGAAGAATATTAAAAGTATCATGGACTACCAGAAGAACAAATAAATCTGTGTTGGAAGAAGTGCAGT
>NW_006408848.1:1153616-1214904 GCF_000296735.1 Chrysochloris asiatica
TAAGCTCTAGACCAGTCGATGGTTCAAACACACCAGCTGCTTGCTCCTCAGAAACCCCATACAGGGTCAGAATTGACTTGATAACACTTAACAACATCATCTTTTTCATCCCATTTTTCCATGAACTTTCTGATGCCCCCTCATGTGTGTGTGTGCACATGTGTGCTTAATCTCCCATACTCCCCTGTTCAAGGACACACTTCTCTCGCTCTTCCACCCAACACACCCTTCTCATCCTTGTCAGATTTTAATTCTTTTGTCCTTTATTCAGGGACTAGTAGCGGTGGGAAGTTATGTGGGGAGAGTGTGCAGAGAAGATTGTAAATCCTCCATATCAGTAATCTTTATTCCATGTCATTCAACAAAATACAGGATTCCACCAAAAGCAGAGATTTTCATGAAACATAAGTTTTTCTCCATAATAACCCAAAGTGTCCCCAAAAATAGTTCACTACAGTAATTTCAGTATTTATAGCAATTGTCACATTTTTTAAAAATTGTATTTTGTAGAAAAAATTATTTCTATAAAATGGCAACTTTTGAAAATTTCAGTAGTGTTATGGCAAGAAGTTCTCCAGTTAAGTGTTTTATTTTTTCTGATAACTATTCAGATGAGCTTGGTTACATATTACTCCCTAAGAAAGGCAAGAGCCCCAGAGGCAGCATTACAGAAGGGGACAAATCTGAGTCCAGAGCTGGACAATGAATAAGGAAGACCATAGAAGAGAATTGCTGCATTTGAGTTATGGTGTTGGAGGAGAATATTGAAAGTGCCATGGGCTGCCAAAGGAACCAATAGATTCATTTTGGAAGAGGTGCAGCCAGAGTGCTCCTTGGAGGCCAAGATAGTGAAACTTGGTCTCTCATACTTCGGACCTACTGTCAGGAGGGACCAGTCACTGGAGAAGGATATCATGTTTGGTAAGGTGGAGGGTCAGAGCAAAAGAGGAAGACCCCCAACGAGATAGACTGACCAAGTGACAGCTTCAATGGACTCAAGAGTGGCAACGGTAGTGAGGTTGGTCCAGGATCGGGCAGTGTTTCGTTCTGCTGTGCATAGGGTCGCTATGAGTCGGTACTGTCGTGATGGTACCTATCAACAACAACAACATCAACTCAAGGAAATAGGTGCTATCATTTTCCCTGTTTAGTGATAAAGTGAATGGAAGCCACAGACAGTAAATGACAGAGTCAATATTAAAACCCAGACATCAGCTCTAGATCATAGGCTCTAAGATGCACCCATACTGTGCTAAGAAAGCTACAGTCTATTTGTCTTAGTTATCTAGTCCTGCTATATCAGAAATACCATAAATGGATGGCTTTAACAAACAGAAATTTAGTTTAGGAGGCTGGTAGTCTGAATTCAGGACGAAGCTCTAGGGCAGCGGTGGAAAACATCTAACCTATGGTTGGTTATATGCCGTGGAGTAGGTTCCGACTCACAGCACCCTTTACAGGGTTTCCAAGGCTGTATCTTTTTTTGGGAACAGAAAGCCTTATCTTTCTCCCATGGAACAGTTGATAGTTTCAAACTGCTGACCCTAGGTTAGCAGCCCAATTCGTAACCACTATATTACCAGAACTCCTTTGTCTTATGTTGTTGTTGTTGTTGTTAAGTGCCATGGAGTCAATTTCAACCCACAGCGACCATGTACTGGGTTCCCAAGGCTGTAAATCTTTACGGGAGCAGAAAGCCTCATCTTTCTCTCATGGAGCGGCTGGTAGTTTCGAACTACTGACCTTAAGGTTCGCAGCCCGATTTGTAACCACTATGCTACCAGAGCTCTCTGTCTTATTGTTGTTGTTGTTAAGTGCCATCGAGTTGATTCCAACCCATAGTGACCCTGTATAGGGTTTCCAAGGAGCAGCTGGTAAGCTTGCAGTTCAAATGACTTTGCAGACTGAGGCATTACCCCACAGCACCACACCAAGACCTCTGTCTTACGTTTTTGTTATGAAGTACCATCAAATCAATTTCAACCCATAGCGATTCCGACCCATAGCGACCCTGTATAGGGTTTCCAAGGAGCAACTGATGAGCTTGAACCACCAACCTTGCAGTTCAAACGACTTTGCAGTCTGACACATTTGCCTACAGCGCCACACCAGGACTCCTTATGTTGTTGTAAAGTGCAGTAGAGTCTGTTCCGACCTATAACAACCCTGAACAGGGTTTCCGAGGCTGTAAATCTTTACGGGAGCAGACAGCCTCTTCTTTCTCCCACGGAGTAGCTGGTAGTTTGGAACTGCTGACCTTGCAGTTGGAACCACAACCCAATTCATAACCACTATGCTACCAGAGCTCCTTGGACGCTATCAGGACTCCTTATGTTGTTGTTAGTAAGTGCTGTCGAGTCAATTCCGACCCATAGCAACCCCATACAGGGTTTCTGAGGCTGTAAATCTTGAAATCATTTAGTCAGGCCCTGCCAACGGAACTGCAATTCCAGCTATCACACTAGGGGTGAGTTAATTAAATGTTTAACCAAACATAGCAGTCTAATCTTTAAGTTGGAGTCATGGTGTGGTGCTGTGGGATAATACGCTGGACTGCAAAATTGGTTTGAAGTGCAAGGTCAGCGGTTCAAGCTCATCAGCGGCTCCTCAGAAACTCTAAATAGGGTCATAATGGGTCAGAACTGACTTGATGGCACTTAAACCAATTTTTAAGTTGATTAATTTTGTATGGCTTGCAAATGATGTTACGAATTTTGGCAGAAATAAGTTTCCCCACCCCTGCTCTAGGGTAACATTTTCTCTCTCTCTCCTCTCCTCCCTCCTTCTCTCTCCATCACCCTTCTGGAAGAAGGTATTTGTCTCTGAGTTTCTGCTCCCTCCCAGGGGAGCTTCTTATGATTTAGCATCTCCTCCCGGATTTCTGCTTCTCTAGCTTTATATTATCTCAAAAGAAGGTTCACTTAAGACACACCCTACACTAATCCTGTGACATTAACTTAATAAAAGAAAGACATTCCCAAATGAGATTATAACCACAGGCATAGATGTCAGGATTTACAGCACACATTTTTTAAGGGACACAATTCAATCCGTAACAATATTTGAAGTCAGAGTTCTCTCAAAACCCCTGGGGAAAGTACGCTCAAAATTTGGCAAAGGATAGTAGTAATAGCTGCACAAAATGATTGATATAATTAATCTTACTGAGTTGCATTATGTGAAAAATGCTGAATTGGCACTGTGTTAGTATCTATATTTTCACAATAAAAAAAAAAAATTAAATAAATATTCAGAGCCAAAGAACCCACCTGAGTTAACCACACATTTTAACACTGTCTTAACGGATATAGTCAGGAATATCTTAAGATGTTTCTCCTTGGGTGTACACTGTTGTGAGTCTTTGGAGGGACTGATCCTACTGACCCCAGAAGACTTAAAGTGTCACTGCAAAAGTGGTTTTGAGTACAAAGTAGTTTTTCTCTATACCTCAGTTCACAGGAACCAGTTTGGCAGTTTATATCCCTCTTCTATGAAACAAACACAAACATTTTCATCTTCCACTACATGGCAATTAGCCATAGCCCCCAGAGTCCTCAAGAACCTGCCTAACAGACTAGGAAGGCAAGACAATCTACTTTCAAAAACCAGCAAATGAATACCCTCTGAATCACAACAGAATAGTTTCCCATATGGTATTGGAGATCTTCCAAATACACAGTGGCTGCAAAAACAGACTGGCGTACGTAACAACTATGAGGATGGCTCAGGGCTGGGCAACATTGTGTTCTTCAGTACATGTGATCGCCATGAGTCAGAGCTGACTTGATGGCAACTAACAACATTAAAACAGAGAAAGCTGACAAGCCATGTAAGGGGTCTCAGCCACTTGAATGAGTGGCCAGGATGGTGGATCAAAACAAACAGTGCCTACAAAAAAGACAAAAGAATAATAAAAGTTTTTAAAAGAAAAAGAAAATAAAAGAGAAAGCAGGTATGAAGACTTTTAAGAAAATACAATTAGAGCAACAACAACAAAAGTTTCTAAAACTAAATAGCGTGATTTGTGAATTAAAATTTCAATAGGCAAAATGAAAAAGAACATGATTTTACTAAGAATTCATTCAGTGTTCTGAAAGATCAAACAAACATCATAAGTAAAAATATTAGAGACATGGAAGACATAGCCAAAGGACAGAACATAAAGATAACTCATTTCCCTAGAGGAGAACAATAACAAATGGAGAAGCTATAGTAAAACAGGGAAGGAAGGAAAGAAAGAAAGGAGGAAGGGAAGAAGGCAGGGAGGGGAGAAAACATCTTTGAGCAGAAAGAAGACAAAATTCTCTACACCAAAAGGGTTCACAACAAGCTCAGGCAGCACTAATGAGGGGGAACGATCCATGCCTAGGCTTGTGAATCATTTAAACTAAGAACTGAAGTCATCTGCATCACACATTTTACTATCTGCATTAACATGACTTTACTGTTCAACTATCTGCATCAATATGACTACTATTTCAGGAAATTCTTATCCAGGACAAAGAAGCTACAAATAATTTTATTGTTTGTATTTAAAAATTTTTCTGAAAATCCATTTATCTGTATAACAAACAGCTCTAATAACTAATCATTATTAGACCACCATTTTAATTTTCTCACAAACTTTGTCAAACTCCATGTCTCTGTATTAAACAACCTGCCTTAAACCAGACTTTAAAGAAACCTTTGTCCTCCTTCACCTCAAATAAGCAATAAACTCAAATTTGCTTTGCCTACATACAAGTTATTCTGGTAGTCTTTCCAGCAAGTCAGCAGCCAGAAATTCTAAGATCACATACTCACTCAGACAAATTGAACACAGTAGTTATAGAGGAAAATATAATCATATTGGTGGTTGGTGGTTACGTGCTGTGGAGTTGGTTCCGACTCATAGCAACCCTGTACAGGGTTTCAGAGGCTGTAAATCTTTACGGGTGCAGAAAAGCCTCATCTTTCTCTCACAGAACAGCTGGTAGTTTCGAACTGCCGACCTTGAGGTTAGCAGCCCGATTCGTAACCACTACACTACCAATACCAGCATCCGCTTTTTCTATTTTAACAGTGGAAAAAAGAATATACAAGACTCCAAAGGAAAAAAGAAGTCTCAAACTAGATGTTGTGTACTTGCCAGAGCAACAAAAAGTCCTTTTCTGGACATGTAAGAACTAGGAAAGTACTTAACCAATGAACCCAATCTCAGGAAACAGTTGAGGATGTGCTCTAACTAGCCAGAGTTTACAAACATATAAAACATACACACAAAAAAGAAAACACAGTAAAATGTACATTGTAGTTGTTAAGTGCTGTTGAGTTGGTTCCAACTCATAGCAATCCTTTATAAGGCTTTTAAGGAGCAGTAGGTGGGTTTGAACCCCTGACCTTGTAGTTAGCAGTCCAGTACTTATTTTACAGTGTCACACCAGGAGTCCAAAATGTAAATGGTTGAAGCTACATTAATAGAAGGAGCTCTGGTGGCACAGTGGTTAAAGTATTCAGCTGTTCATCAAAAAGTAGGCAGTTGAACCCATCAGCTGCTCCTTGGGAGAAAGATGTGGTATGATAGTCTATTTCCATAAAGATTTCAGCCGGGGAAGCAGTTCTACTCTGTGCTCCTGGATCACTCTGAGTTGGAACTGATTTGATGACAGTGGAAATATGACTGCTGTTGTCATTGTTAAGTGCCATCGAGTTGATTCCGACCCATAGTGACCCTGTAGAGGGTTTCCAAGGAGCAGCTGGTGAGCTTGAACCACTGACCTTGCAGTTCAAACACCTTTGCAGGCTGATGCATTAATCCACAGCGCCACACCAGGATAGCTTAAACATATAGTAAAAAGAAACATACAAGGAAAATGTACTAGTTGAGAAAAGGGAAACTTGGGGTGAGGAAGGAGTGGTGCCCAGGAGGAAATAAGGAATATTTATTATAAATTTTTTATATATTAATATATGTTTTAATGACAGCTGCTCTGAAAGTTTCAAGTGGGAAAGTACCACTGGAGGGGTGTGAAAACAATGAATTTCCATGTTAATGATAAGGAGAGTAGAGAAATTGGGACTTGCAACAAAGAAAGGATGAATTAAAGAGTGAACGAAAACAAAATATGAGGGAGCTACAAAAAGTTTGTGGAAAATTGGAATGAAAAGATAATGGAACACAAGAACACCCAAACTTGCAGATAGTACCCATTTGACAGAGCCTTGATGGCTTGATAATCAGAACTCCACTAGAGGAAGATTTAAAAAAAAAAAAATTTATTATTTTTTTTGGTAAAGGAAACCAGGGTAAATTGCTGCAATTTGATGAACTTGATCTATACTCATGTTGGTAGTAACTCTAAATACCAACAGAGAGGGAAAGAGTCTTCACAATAAGTATCAATGCTATCCCCTCTGCACACAGAGTAGATAGTTATTGTTGTTATGTGCCGTGGAGCCTTACAGGGTTTCCGAGGCTGTAAATCTTTACGGGAGCAGAAAGCCTCATCTTTCTCCCGTGGAACAGCTGGTACTTTCAAACTGCTGATCCTGAGGATAGCAGCCTGATTCGTAGCCACTATGCTACCAGAGCTCCTTAGGGGTGGGCAACTTAGATATTGGTTACCAAAATTAGGCGGCGACAAAGGAACAAAGTAACTGGTTTACGAGGTTTCAAGAGGAGGATTAGTTTAAGAGTGTGTGTGTGGGAAGAAAATGTTCCCACTGAATAGTTTTCATTTTGTCTAGATGGGTCTGGTTAAAAGAGATGTGGCTAAGATTTCTATGATTCAATAGAGAGTAATAGGTATCATGACTAACTGTGACTGCCACAATCGTAAAGGTAGAAGTTTGTAACAAAAACAGGGAAGTTGTTAATCTTATAACCTTGCTTGCTGAAAGTGAAGAGGACTTAAAACATTTACTGAAGAAGATCAAAGAGCACAGCCTTCAGTATGAATTGCATCTCAATGTCAAGAAAACAAAAATCCTCACCACTGGACCAATAAACAACATTCTTATCAATGGAGAAAAGATTGAAGGTGTCAAGGACTTCATTCTTCTTGGATCAACTATCAACACTCGCGGAAGTAGCAGTCAAGAGATCAGACGATGTATTGCATTGGGCAATACATACATGGAGGGGATTATAATCATTGTAATGAAACAAACTATATGATTTGTTGAATGTAAAACTGATGATCTGCCCTGTAAACTTTCACTCAATTCACAACAAAAACTTGAAAAAGAAAACCCTATGAAGCTCAGTTCTACTTTTACACATATGGGGTCACTGTGACTCAGAATCAACTCAATGGTAAATCATTTATTGTTGTTTTGTTTTATTAAATGAATATAGCAAGGTTCAGACATGAAAGAAAAAAAAAGGTAATGGAATTTCCCATGAATTTTTGAACCCCGTGCCTGTGATAACATGTTCAAAGCCAACTAAATTTTAAGAAATCATGCAAAATTGATTGTTGTAGTTGACTATATTTTATTAATTGACTCTCCTATTGATGGTAGAACAGGTTGTGGAATTTTGTCTGGCCACTAACAAATAATACAGCAATAAATATCATTGTCTGTATATGTGGTACTATTATTTTCGTAGAATTGCTGTTGTTAAATGCCGTCAAGTCAGTTTCAACTCATAGTGACCCTGTATAGGGTTTCCAAGGAACAGTTGGTGGGATTGAACTGCTGACACTGTGGTTCACTGTACAATGCTGATCCTAAAAGCTCCACACCAGGAGCTTTTAAATGGGGCAAAGAACTTTAACCAAAGAAGACATTCAGGTGGCCAACAAACATATGAAGAAATGTTTACAATAATTAACCACTGTTGTTATTATTAAGTGCCATCAAGTCAATTCAGACCCATAGGACCTAGTATAGGGCTTCCAAGGAGCAGCTGGTGAGCTTGAGCCACCGACCTTGCAGTTCAAAGGAGTTTGCAGTGTGATGCATTAGCCTGCAGAACCACACCAGGATTCCAATTATTAGAGAGATGCAAATCAAAACAACAATGAGATATCATCTCACTCCACTTTAGTAGCAAAGTTTAAAAAACAAAACAAAACAGAAAACGACAAATGCTGGTGAGGGAGTGAAGAGACTGGGATCCTCCTACATTGCTAGTGGGACTGTAAAATGGTGCAGACACTGGGGAAAACGGTATGGAGCTTCCTCAAAAAGTTAGAAATTGAAATACCATACAACCCAGGCAGTCCCTTACTTGGTATATAGCCACAAGAAGTTAAAAGTCATGTTAAAAGTAGATATATGCACACCTATGTTTGTTGCAGAAGTGTTCACAATAGCCAAAACATGGAGACAGACTAAATGCCCACCAATGGAAGAGGAGATAAACAAACTTTGGTACATATACACAATGGAATGCTAATGAAACATTGAAGAATAATGATGAATCTGCAAAACACATGGATGAACCTGAAGAATATTACGCTGAGTGAAATTGTTGTTGTTGTTGCTGTTAAGTGCTGATAAGTTGGTTCTGACTCACAGCAACCCTGTATAGGGTTTCCAAGGAGTGGCTGGTGAGTTTGAACCACCCACTTTGTGGTTCAAACCAACTTTACAGTCCCAGTGCTTTACTCCACAATGCTACACCAGGATTCCTGAGTGAAATTAGTCTCACAAAAGGACAAAAATTGTATGAAATCACTATACTTAGTAACAACAATTATTTTTTAAACTCAAGAAAAGGTTTCCAAGGAGTGGCTGATGAGTTTGCACCACCAACCTTGCCATTCAAACCAATCTTATGGTTGAGTGCTTATCGCACAGTGCCACAATAGAGTGGGCAAAATGATGAAAATTTCTTATGCTTGGAATCAACTAGTCCAATGGACCAATGGCACATACTAATTAATATCAGTCACCATGACATTGAGACTAGAGAACTAGGTGGTGCCCAGCTACCACTATCAACTGCTCTAAAAGGGATCACATTAGAAGGTCCTGGATAGAGTGGGAGAAAAATGTGGAACAAAACTCAGAAATAAAAAATTAAATTAAAAAAGGCTGGCTGGATGGTCAGAAAGCGATTGAAGGAACTGAGACTATGGCCCTTGGCCACCCTTCAGGTCTTGAATGGAATTCATGCCTGTAGTCCAATTTTAAGGCACTAGTAACGAACTACCAGCAGGAGAAAGATGAGGCTTTCTACTCCTGTAAAGATTTACAGCCTCGGAAACCCTGTACAGGGTCACTATGAGTCGGAACCGACTCCACGGCACAGAGTCCTGGTGTGGGCCGCACTGCAAATCCATTTGAGCTGCAAGGTTGGCAGTTCAAGCTCACCAGCTGCTCCTTGGAAACCCTATACAGGGTAGCTATGGGTTGGAACTGACTCAATAGCACTTAACAACAAGTAAGGTATGTTCACCATGGAATGGTCAAATGGTCAAATTGAAAAGGGCAACATTTACCTAACAACAAATTTGAGAAGGGAAGAGAAGCAAGAACCACAAGAAGGAAGTGGGAAAACTGTTGTCAATATGGAGGGGATTGCAATCATTGAGATGAAACTAAGTGTTTGATTTATTGAATGTAAAACTGATAAACTTCCCTGTAAACCTACATTTAACCCAGAACAAAAAGTTTTTTTGTTTTTTTTAAAAAAAAGAGGAAGCTCCTCCCGCCCAAATGAAAAGGGCTGACACAGTGGCAACAACAATGGGCTCAAATGTAACAACAGTGGTGGTGATGATGGAGTAGGACCACACCTAACAACAACAAATTGTTCTGTTTATTGAACAGCACTGTACCAAAGCTCTTCTTGCTAAAGAAATACAACTGCTGATGGTTGGGAAAAGACTGCTCATGAGTTTTGTAACAAATTCTTTTATTACAGACCTTTCTAGTCTAGTCTTGTTTCTGCTATTAACTTGCTGGACAACCTGGAACCACCATTTCACCTCTCTGGCCTTCGAAATCTTCATCTGGAATCATAGAGCACCTAATACAAAGTCATCCTTTTAAAGGATGAAGACACCGAGATCTCAAATTTCTTGCCTTCTGATTGGTTCATTGCACTTTTCATTTCATAGCTGTACCACACCTTGTTTCCTGATTTTTCTCTACTCAGTGTTCCCCCACCCCGTGGATAAACTGTGTCACTCTTTACAGGAGGAGAAAGTGGATGGATCTTAGCCCACCTTAGTAGAAACACCTTCAGTTACTCCACCTCTTCCTTATCTGTAAAAGGGCCTTCCCCGAGCATGCAGTGTCCCCTGGGGAATTTGCAGTACTAAAGGGAAGACAGAATCCAGACAAGTTTGGAGACTTAGCAGAGTCTGGAGATCTAGTTCTAGCCAAGGTTCCAACCCAGTTAATTCCAGTTCAAGCCCTCTGCTGAAAATTTGTATTTCAACCCCAGATACAATGAATACAAATCTACATTTTTAACAAGATCCTCTGGCAATTCTTATGTATTCTTACATACTACCTAAGACCCTTGGGGTAGTGGTAGTGGTTAAGTGCCCTTGAGTGGGTTCCAACTCATAGCCACCCTGCGCAGGTTTTCCAAGAAGCGGCTGGTGGATTTGAACCGCCAACTGTGGTTAGCAGTCTAGTGTTTATCCTGCAGCACCACACTAGAACTCCAAGATTCTGATAGACCACCCCCCCCGATTATTTTTTTGTATTCATTATGCTTACAAAGAATCAACTAAGGTTTTGTTAAATATAAATTTTGATTCAGTATGTCTGGGGTGCAAATTTTCAGCAGGGTGTCAAAAAAGAATGAATCAGTTTGAATCCCTGGCTTAGCCCAGATTGTGTAACCTTCAGCAAGCCTGTCAAATCACTTTCAAACCCCTCAATGTTCTTAATTTACAAAATGAATTTAAAAATTCTCTGCTAAACCCACATTGCAGACTAGCCTGGAAGATCAAATAAGACACACCTGGAAGCTCTCTTGAAAAGCATAATGTACCAAAGAGATGGCACTCTCATTCCTACCACAGAATGTTAGCCGGCTCTGTAGGATAAGCAATGAACTGCTAATCACAATGTCAAGGGTTCAACCCCATCAGCCGCTCTTCAGACCCACTATACAGGTCCACTATGTTTTGTTCTAACCAGACTCATAAATAATGGCAAATTCTGATAAGTTGATGAATTTACTTATTTTTTATGAGGGAAAAAAATTAAAGTAGATGTCATGCTTAAGTTAAAAGATAAAACAGCACAATGTAGAATAGCAACAGCACTTATTATATGCCCTTGTAGTTCAACAGCTATGTTGCTGTTGTCAGGTGCCATCGAGTCGGAACCGACTCATAGCGACCCCATGCACAGCAGAACGAAACAATGTTCAATCTTGGGCCAACCTCACTACCACTGCCACACTTGACACCATCAGTGATGCCAACTGGCTGAGCTATCTCGTTGGGGGTCTTCCTCTCTTTCTCTGACCCTCCATCTTACCCAGCATGACATCCTTCTCTAGCGACCGTCCAAAGTATGAGAGACGAAGTTTAGCCATCTTGGCCTCCAAGGAGCACTCTGGTTGCACCTCTTCCAAAACAGATCTATTGGCTCTTTTGACAGTCCATGGCACTTTTAGTATTCTCCTCCAACACCATAATTCAAAGGCATCAATTCTTCTACGATCTTCCTTATTCACTGTCCAGCTTTCGCAGCCATATGAGGTAACTGAAAATACCAGGGCTTGGGTCAGGCGCACCTTAGTCCTCAAGCTGACATCCTTGCTCTTCAACACTTTAAAAAGTTCCTTGCAACAGATTTGCCCAATGCAATACGTCGTCTGATCTCTTGACTGCTGCTTCTGCAAGTGTTAATAGTTGATCCAAGAAGAATGAAGTCCTTGACAACTTCAATCTTTTCTCCGTTGATAAGAATGTTGTTTACTGGTCCAGTGGTGAGGATTTTTTGTTTTCTTGACATTGAGATGTAATCCATACTGAAGGCTGTATTCCTTGATCTTCATCAGTAAATGTTTCAAGTCCTCTTCACTTTCAGCAAGCAAGGTTATATCATCTGCATATTGCAGGTCGTTAATGAGTCTTCCTCCAATCCTGACGCCACATTTTTCTTCATAGAACACAGCTTCTCGTATTATTTGCTCAGCATACAGGTTGAGTAAGTATGGTGAAAGAACACAGCCTTGTCGCACACCTTTCTCAATTTTAAAACATTCAGTGTTCCCATGTTCTATTCGAACAACTGCTTCTTGTCCAGGTACAGATTTCTCAGAAGTACAATTAAGTGTTCTGGAATACTCATACTACTTAATGTTGTCCATAGCTTGTCATGATCCACACAATCAAAAGCCTTTGTGTAGTCAATTAAGCATAGGTAAACATCTTTCTGCTATTCTCTGCTTTCAGCCAAGATCCATCGGACATCAGCAATGATATCTCTCATTCCACGCCCCCCTCCTGAATCCAGCTTGAACCTCTGGAAGTTCTCTGTCAATGTATGATTGTAGCCGCTTCTGTATTACCTTTAGCAAAACTTTACTCGCTTGAGATATCAAAGAGATTGTCCAATGATTTCCGCATTCCATTGGGTCACCTCTCTTTGGAATGGGCACAAATATGGATCTCTTCTAATCAGTCGGCCAGATAGTTGTCTTCCAAATTTCATGGCAGAGATGTACTCAGCGGCTAATTAAAAGGTTGATAGTTAGAATCCACCCAGTGTCTTCACAGAAGAAAAGACCTGGCATTCTGCTGCCATAAAGACTGTTGTTGTTGTTGTTAAGGGCCACCGAGTCGGTTCTAACCCATAGCAACCCTGTATAGGGTATCTGAGGAGCAGCTGGTGAGTCTGAATCACCAACCTTGTGGTTAAAACTGATTTTTCAGTCCAGTGCATGAACCAACTGCACTAAAGACTACAGTCTAGAAACCCCTATGAGGCAGGTTTACTCTTTCACAGAGAGATGCTGTGACGCAAAAATTGATATGGCACTTAACAGCAATAACATGTACCAAGCGTTGTTCTAAGTTCTTTACATTACCAAATTAAATTACAACAAGGTATAATACAGATGAGGAAACGGAGGCACAGAGATTAACTAGCTAAACATCCCCAAATGATAAGAATCAGAAGCAACAGTATTTGAACCCAGGCAGTCTGTCTGTGGAATGCACTAACTGCATTTAGTGCTGGTGGTACTATAGGATTAGCATTGGACTGCTAACCACAGGTCAGCAGTTCAAACCCACCAGCCGCATCACAGAAGATGAGGTTTTCTACTCCCATAAAGATTTACAGCCTCATCTTTCTTCTGTGCTCCCATCAAAATTTACACCCTAATACAGACAGAGTTGCTATGAGGTGGAACTGAGTTGAAGATACACAACTACAACAACAACAAAATCCTGACTCTGGTATGATGAAGAGTATATTATTTTATTTGAGTGAAAGAAGACGATACATTCGTGTCTATCTATCAGTAGTTTTTTCTTGTTTTTTTTGGGGGGGGGTTTGACAGTAAGAGATCAGTTTATGGATAATACCATGAAACACACAGACTGGGATGAGATTTTCAGGGATGCATGCCTTTTTGGTATAAACCCCACCATCCTTATAATATATATTAAAGGGTGTTCTTTAGACAGAAAATGAACAACAGAACTCAACAACCTGAGTTTAACATACATGACAATATCAACCTAGAACTCAACCCAGATATAGAAGTACTCATAATAAAACAAACCAACGAAACTAAAAATAGGGAAATAGTGATATCAGTTTGCAATAACAACAAAAATAAAACCACAAAAAAGAGGGGCTAGTGTTAATTACAGAACTTCCATATAAAAAGGAAATCAAGTAATTTCAACAAAAACAAACCTAACTGTAACCCTAAAACTAGACCAAGCCCTACTCCTAAGCCCTAGCCTAACCCTACCCCTAACTCCCCTGTCATCACAAATGCATGATGTTTTTTTTTCTGTATAGATTAGGATGACATTGTTAATAGTGATTGTCTGTGATTACCTTTAGAAAGAGCAATTAGCAAGATGGGGTGTGGATGCCGTGAGAGGCTTTCACCCTTCATTGTATAGATTTCTGTACTGCTAAAATTTTCTGACTTGTGTGTCTTGTTTTTGTTAAGAAACTATTTTGAATAAGAGAAATCACATGTCAACATGCTAAGGAGCTTACCTTTCTATTATTGTTGTTGTAAAGTGCCGTCGAGTCAGTTCTGACTCCGCAAACCTGTATAGGGTTTCCTAGACGGGGCAAGTGAGCTTGAACTGCCCACATTGTGGTTCAAAGCAACCTTACAGTCTAGTGCATTGTTGTTGTTGTTAGGTGCCATTGAGTCAGTACTGACTCACAGTGACCCTATGCACAACAGAACTTAACACTGCCCAGTCCTGGGCCAACTTCACAATTGTTGCCACGCTTGAGCCCATTGATGCTGCCACTTGGCCTATCCATCTCGATAGGGGTCTTCCTCTTTTTCTCTGACCCTCCACCTTACCAAACATGATTTCCTTTTCCAGTGACTGGACCCTCCTGACAATATGTCTGAAGTATGAGAGACAAAGTTTGGCTATCCTGGCCTCCAAGGAGAACACTGGCTGCACTTCTTCCAATATAGATCTATTTGTTCTTTTGGGAGCCTATGGCACTTTCAATATTCTCCTCCAATACCATAACTCAAATGCATCAATTCTCCTACGATCTTCCTTATTCACTGTCCAGATTTCATACACATATGAGGTTATTGAAAATACCATGGCTTGGGTCAGGCATACCTTAGTCCTCAAGCTAACATCTTTGCTCTTCAACACTTTAAAAAGGTCTTGCGCAGCAGATTTGCCTAATGCAATATGTCGTTTGATTTCTTGACTGCTGCTTCTTTAAGTGTTGATGGTTGATCCAAGAAGTATGAAGTCCTTGACAACGTCCATCTTTTCTCCATTGATCAGAATGTTGTTTATTGGTCCCATGGTGAAGATTTTTGTTTTCTTTACATTGAGATGCAATCCATACCGAAGGCTGTGCTCTTTGATCTTCATCAGTAAGTATTTTAAGTCCTCTTCACTTTTGGCAAGCAAGGTTGTATCATCTGCATATTGCAGGTTGTTAATTAATCTTTCTCCAACCCTGATGCCACATTTTTCTTCATATAACCCAGCTTCTCAGATTATTGCTCAGCATACAGGTTAAATAAGTATGGTGAAAGAATAGAATCCTGTTACACACCTTTCTTAATTTAAAACCATTCAGTGTTCCCATGTTCTGTTCAACAACTGCCTTTTGGTCCAGGTACAAATTCCTCATGAGCACAATTAAGTGTTCCGGAATACTCATACTTCGCAATGTTGTCCATAGCTTGTCATGATCCACACATTTGACAGTGTATTAGCTACTGTCAAATGGGACCCTAATTCATGGCGATCCATGCACAGCTCAACAAAATGATGCCTCATCCTGTACCATCCCCATGATTAGTGAAGATTGGACCATTGTGACCCATATGGTTTTCAATGGCTAATTTTCACAAGTAGGTTGATACTGGGTTGCTATAAGTTGGAACCACCTGATTGCATACAGCATACCACCACCACCATCACTACTAGTTTCTCAATACACAAAGGTTGCTGGAGCAGCGCAGGACCAGACTCACTACAGCTGTGCTGTCCATGGTACCAGCAGAGTGGCTGCTTGTGGCTGCATGCAAGAACCACCTGGTATTTTGTGCAAAATGCTGATCCCTCAGCTCTCACCCCATTTTGTCCAGGTGACTGTCAGAAACAGTAGGGGTTAGAATCCCAGGAAGAGGACTGCCCTGCTATCAAGAAGCTTCCCCTCAAATGAGGTGAACCAAGAATGGAAACTGAAGGCATCTAGGGGGTCTGGTCTAGGTGTCTCTGCCTCTATTGTTAAAGAGGTAGTTTCAGGGTTGAAGTAGTCCCAACTCTGGTGTTGCTATTCCATAATCTTACAAAAGAGAAGAGTAAAACTGTTTTTGCATTTTTTTCTCTATTCTAATTTATCTTGTCACCTTTTCTTCTACTACTCTTTTTCCTTTTTTATTTGTCCTTTCTGAAAAATAGTTTTAAGAGTAGTATTACTTTAGTTATTTAGGGAGTAGTATTACTTTAGCTATTTAGGGTAATTATATGACTTACAGACCACCAAGGACCTTGAGTCCTTTTTCATCTTTGTCACTGCAGGAGGTCTGCCGTGAATAATATTTTATTGGATTTTATTTTTTAATGACCATAACAAACTCTGGGTGCACTAAAAGAGACATACAAGAGGATTTTTAAAAGTTCGTGGAAGAAATTTCATTATCTTTTAATCCCGTTTTCTCCTTAACTTTTTGAAGCCCCCTTGTATACGTTAGCACTCCTAAATGATACTCCCCAACACCATCTCTGGGGTCACTTTTCCACTTCCCAGTTTAGGCACACTTTTCTGTTTCCATCCCTGAATTTCTTTCTTTTCCCCTTGTATGTTCTTTTTGTTTATTGTATTTGACCAGAACATCCCACACTTAAGTCCCACTGATAGTTCTTCTTGGTGCTGTTGTTAATTCCTACTAATAGTGAGCCAGTATAGGGTTTCTGAAGCCTCACCTTTCTCCTGAGGAGCAAATGGTGGGCTTGAACCTCTGACCTCAAACCACCGACCTTGTGGTTCACAGTACAGTGCTTATTTTATAGAACCACCACACTACCCACTGACAGTTCTCAGAACAACAGAAATTATCAACACTACAAATAAAATTATGATTTGAAAAGATATGGTGGCATTATAGCTTTTAAAATATCTGCTATCTTTTCAAAAGCACATTATTCTATATTTTTACTTAAGTATTGTTGTTGTTGTGTGCCGTGGAGTCGGTTCTGACTCATAGCGACCTTGTACAGGGTTTCCAAGGCTGTAAATCTTTACGGGAGCAGAACACCTCATCTTTCTCCCACGGAACAGCTGATAGTTTCGAACTGCTGACCTTGCGGCTCGCAGCCCAATTCGTAACCACTACGCTACCAGAGCTATTTAAACATAGCAATAATTATGAGGATGGAGCAGCGCCAGGCAATGTTTCATTCTATTGTACATAGACTCAAGAGCACATAACAACAACAGCATGGTTATTTAAAAAGCCTCTCTTTCTTGACTATTTAAAAATTAGCACAACATACCCATCAAGAGATTATTATGCAAGGATTGAAGAAAGAGTCTTCTAAACTGAAGTCACTCACATTATGTGGCTGTTGGGGGAAAGAGGGAGATTGTGGTGTTGATATTTAAGCACAATGCTTGGTCTTTAAAAATGCTACATCTATTCCTCACGTATCAGCGAGCTCATTATCCAACATTTCACATTTACGACAATAGTAAATAATCTACTATCCAACTATTTTGTGCTTGGATGACCTGCGCCTGGCAGTAATGAGCACTGAGGCAAGAGTTACACTGGCTGTGATGGTTAAGGTTATGTGTCAACTTGGCTGGGCAATGATTCTCAGAAGCTTCACAGTTATACAATGATGAAACCTGGCAGTTTTGTAATGATACAGTCAACTTCCACTTTGTGGTCTAACATGGTCATCCTCCATTTTCATATAACGGCAATTGTCACAGCATGACCTGTTCTTTGTCAATAAGTGAGGAGTGGCTGTATAAGATTCCTCAAAACCTACAAATGCTAAGAATACTGAACTCATGTGTAGCTCCCTAATTTCAGGCCTGGTTTCTCTTTTATCAGTTTAAAATTGAGGTGCCCCCTAAAAGGGTTTTGACTGTATCATAATTTGCTGAAGTGACATCCCAGAGCAGGTTTCCTTTTTCAGGCAATACCTCCTGTTTCTGCTGGGCCCTCCCTTCAGGGAAGTAGGTACTAGGGAGGGAGTAAGATGCCAAGAAGGGGGAAGGGGAAATGTTAGGGCTGTGCATGTCAATGTTGCTGACCCTACCAGCCAATTAAGGAGCCTTACTACGGTTGGTCTCCATGGGAAGCTGCAGCCAGCCTCATATGGAAGGAAAATGTGTGTGACACGAGGCCCCAAGAGACAGGTGTCTATGAATATTAAACAAAAACACACATAGACACACAAAGCAGAGACTTTCCAGGATGCTACATTCTGCAGTGTTTCTTCTCAGAAATGAAGTGCTTAGCCATGAGGGATGAGTGTATCTCTCCAAAATTACCTGACTTCTCTTGTCTCTGCCCTGTCTCCCTGATTTCAGCATTGTATGAGCCGGAGTCCATCTTTGTCTCTCTCTCTCTCACTCCCTCTCAACTGCTGTACACTGACAACAGATCTGATGACACTTTTTCCAGGACACATGTCACCATTTCTTTTTGCATAAATGCTTCTCTGGCAACCTGGCTGTCTGCCAGGGCCTCTGATTAGCCAGGAGCACTATCACATTGAATTATTCTATGTTCACACTCAATGTTATTACAACTAGGTTCTCCTATAAATACACAAAAAACTGCTTGCTCAGCACCCACTTCAGGCCATCTAAAGGACTGCAAAGCATGATCAACAGTGAGTTTAAGAAAATGGAAAGCTAGCGATGAGGGGGTCTGGGTGTTGCAATAAGTATCCTACTGGGAAAAGCCAAAAATTTAAATCTATAGAGAAAATAACTGCAAAATACATTTATAACAAATAACCTTAGAAAATTTATCACTAAACCCAGACCTCCAGCTGCTCCTCGGAAACCCTGTAACAGCATCGCTATGAGTCAGAATCAACTAGAAGGTACTTAACAACAACAACAGATGAGACACAATCTCACCCTGAAAAATCTTTTTCCTTCCCCTTAAGTCAATGTGGCATATGAAAAACCATACTGTCAGTGAGAGGAGAAAAGCCAGGAGGCAGTGCATTAATTGGGCACAAAGGAGGCCTGTATACAGGATGCCTCGTTAGGTCCTGGCCAAAGCTCTGCACAGAATACGAAGGCACAGGAGAGAGATTTCCATCACTCAAAGGCACAAAACTAGAGTCTGAATATACCCAAGCACCAAACTCACATATGAGCTTAGTGTTAAGGACTTCCTTTGAACAGTCAAAAACCTTGTAAGTCTTTTAAAAGGGAGACTCAATTTATTGCCTTTCATTACAGGGAAAAAACGTAATGCAGATTCATAAGCACAACATATCATGTATCACTTTTCTTCATTTTGGGGAAAACCTTGTATTCTGTTTCACCAGACTTACAAAATCAAAAGAAATCAGGAAAATGGAAACCAAACAGATTTGGGTGCTTCTAGATATTGAACTCCATTAACCCAGACTCACAAATTGGCATTCTCCACATGGCTCATTTTACCCAATTACATCTGCCAGACACTGTGATTATTCAGATCAGATTTATGGGCACAAATCTGCCCTGGCCCTCCATCTACAGTACCATCACCCAGTCCAACCTCTCTACTGTCTAGACCTCTGCAATTGTCTCCTAATTGGTTTCCCCACAACAGCCGGAGTGAGCATTTTAAGATGCAAATTTGATATTACTAAATTTCTGTTTCAAATTCTTCAATGATACCCACTATTATTAAGACAAAGACCCAGTTTCCTACATTTTGGTTTCCAAGTCCTCTCTCCACCATCTAGTCTGATCAGGCAGGCTCAGCTAATGTTTCTCCCACAACTCTCCGACTCTGGCCACATTAGACATCTTTCCAAACATCCTTTCTCCCTGCTTCTTTCTTTGTCTAGAAATAGTCCCACCAATCTCTTTATATTCTTCCAGTACCACAATAAACTGCACCCAAAGTTGTATTTTATGTTCTCTATGGAAGGAAAGGTTCCCTGGAAGAAGTGAGCCTTAAGAGATGAGGAGGACTTGGAGGAGTGAGAAGAAAAAGGAAATGCCTTCTAGGTAAGGAGAAAACATACCTGAAAATGCAGAAGAGGATATGAAAGCAGACAAACATTGGTAGTTCAAAAACTATAAGAAAATTCAGAGATCACAAATAGTAAGTTAATTTTAAGGCAGAAAATGGAAGAAGAGTGGAAATTCCTGATACTCTGAGCAAAACTTGACTTAGGGCTAGAAGGTGCTCAACAATACTCATATACTAAGCTAAGTAAACCAATACATACTGAATGAAGCACACTGTTGACAATTATCTAGGGAACTGAGGCTGTACAGACTTCCCTGATGGAAAATGCAGGTAAAAAATCTTGAGTGATGTGACTCTTGCTTTTGCCCTATATATACAATGGGGCCTTCAGAAAAAAGTTCATGGAAAATAGAATTAAAAGACAGTGGAAGGTTTCCATAAACTTTCTGAAGCCCTCATAAGAATGGTGTAGGGATGGAGGATCTGACCACCCTTGAATTCACCAAGGTAAAGGAGAAACAAACTCACCATCAGTCTAAGGCTGATTCCTATGAGATAGAAGTCAAACTTGTCTCCACCCTCCGACTTGCTTTACCAATTCTAACACCAACCAGGCACTGTCTGCTTCTCTACTGGGTTTGGTACTTCATTGCAGTGGCCATACAGAACTCACAGGCCATAATTATGGGGTTCATAATCGAAGTTAACAGGTTACGACTCAGGATCAGAAATGTTCAGGATACAGTACTTCCAAAAGATATACCTTTGAGGTCCTTAGCCTCAAAGCCATTAGGTTCCTTGACCTCTGCTCTGCTCAGGCAATGTTACAAAGCTCCTTTAGCAGCAACAACAACAATGCAACAAAGCATAAGGAATGTGATAAACTTGGTGTGTGTGTGTGTGTGTGTGTGTACTGATGATTCTGTATTGAACTCAACAATTTGTGAACTTTATAACAGCACCTTAGTAAAACACAGAGCAGAACCGATATTATAGATGAGAAAATTATTATGGATAGACATATGGCTAGAAGGAAAGGAGGAATTAGAAGCTTACAACTTTCAGTAAAAATATATAATGAAATCAGATTAATGGGCTAAAACTCTAAAATTACTATTACTATTATATGCATATGCATATACATATACATTTATGCTGGACCATGTTGCAACTGTATTTTTTAAACTATAGGTCATACAGTAAAATAAACTTCTTATATTGAAAACCCATGCTCTAAAGGACAGTATCAAATAATTCCACACAAAATTAGCAAGAGATTTATATGCTTACTAAGAAATGAATGAGCAGAATGTTATTTATAAGCAAGGATGTGTGTGTGGTGGTGCCGTGGAGTCAGTTCTGAATCACAGCAACCCTGCATAGGGTTTCCGAGGCTGTGATTCTTTACGTGAGCAGAAAGCCTCATCTTTCTCCCATGGAATGGCTGGTTGTTTCAAACTGCTGCTCTTAAGTTCAGCAGTCAGACTCATAATCACTGCATTAAAAGACCTCCTAAGGAGCAATGATGACAAGACTTTATATCATGTGCTTTGGACATGTTATCAGGAGGGACCAGACCCTGAAGAAGGGCATCATACATGGTAAAACAGAGGGTCACAAAAAAGAGGAAGACTCTTATTGACATGGATTGACACAGTGGCTCCAAAAACCAGGATCAAACATAGGAAAGATTCTGAGGATGGCAAGAGACCTGGCAGTGTTTCATTCTGTTGTGTATAGGGTCGTGCCATTATGAATCATAACCAGTTCAAGGCATGTAACAGCAACCAAAAGAAGGATGATTGAATAACAAGCTTTCCTAAAATAAATCCAAGTTACCCTGGGAAGATTTCATACACAAAGGTAATTCTTTGAAAGTTTTGGGAGATTTTTTTAAAAGGCAGGGGTTGGGTGGGGTAGGGTGGAGGAGGCAGACATTCCAGGAAATACAGAAAGACACCATCAAAACCTAGGAAGGCAGACTTAAAAAAAAAAGAAAGAAAGAAAGAGAAGACTATAACAAGTAAAGATGTCTGAAACCAAGACGATCTGAAGTTAATATAATTAATAAACCCAGCGCCACGGAGTCAGTTTCAACTTACAGTGATCCTACGTAGACTGCAAATCTTTACGTGAGGAGACAGCCTCATCTTTCATGAGAAGAGGCTGGTGGGTTTGAACCAATGACTTTATGGTTAGCAGCCCAACATCTAACCCACAGCACCACCACGTTTCTTTTAATATAATTAGCTGTTGTTGCTGCACAGCAGAATGAAACAATACTTGGTCTTGTGCCATCCTCACAATGTAGTTACACAGAAGCCTACTGCTGCTGCCACTGTGCCAATCCATCTAGTTGGGAGTCTTCCTCTTTTTTGATGACCTTCCACTTTACCAAGCATGATACTCTTCTCTAGAAACTGGTCCCTCCTAACAGCATGTACAAAGTATGAAAGATGAAGTCTTGCCATCCTAGATTCCAAGGAACACTCTGGTCGTATGTCTTTCAACATAGATCTGTTTGTTCTTCTGGCAGTCCAAGGTACTTCTAATATTCTTCTCCAATATCATAACTCAGATGCATCAATTCTCCTATGGTCTTCCCTATCCATTGTCCAACTTTCATATGCTTATGAGGAGAGGAGACAGAAACTACCATGGCTGTGTCAGGAGCAGCATAGTCCTCAAACTGATCTCTTTGCTCTTTAACACTTAAAAGAAGTCTAGTGCATCAGATATGACTAATGCAATATGTCATTTGATGTCTTGGAAGCTGCTTCCATGAATGTTGATTGTGGACCCAAGCAAAATGAAGTCTTATGATAATTTCAATCTTTTCTCCATTTATCAGCATGATTTGAATTCTTCAATTCAGAGTTCTAGACTGATCCATAATAGAATGAAGTTTTTTTTTGTTTTTTTTTTTAAATGTCACCCAAACCTTACTCTGGTAGCGTAGTGGTTACGAATCGGGCTGCGAACCTTAAGGTCAGCGGTTCGAAACTACCAGCCACTCCGCGGGAGAAAGATGAGGCTTTCTACTCCCGTAAAGATTTACACCCTTGGAAACCCTGTACAGGGTCGCTATGGGTCGGACCCGACTCTATGGCACTTAACAACAACAACAACAACAAACCTTACTATAATATCAAGGTAGCGCAGACAGAGAGGCAGAGGGGTCTCAAAGATAGTTTTCAATTCTTCAAGCAGAACATTATTAGAATCTAAATAAGGCATAAAATGGGTGTAAACAACTAAATATCATGAATAAAATTATGAATAATCAATTGATGAAGGGGTTAGCAACTGGGGCAGGATTGGAGGAGCCATAATGCCCAAAGGCCTGGGGCTCAAACAGCTAGTTGTCTAACAGAGGAAGGAGTGCATGCAGTCATGAATGAAGGCTGGGAAATTGAGAAAGGAAATATTTTTAGTTCCAGGAATAATGAGCTGGCAGTGGCTTTTAGAATTAACAATATCCTAGAGGTAGTTGGGGTCACTTGCATGACTTTCAACTTATTTCAAAGCCATGTCTCAAATCAATTTCTGATGTCCCCAGTGCAAAAGTATCTTTTCATTGAAAGATTTCCTTTTAGAGTCTGTTCACACAACTTGCTCCTCTCTTTCACAGAAACGCAAAACAATACATACACCTGTCCATAGTTACTTCACAGAGCCGCTGAAACTCCAGCTCTCTCAATCTGGATGTACATATGCTGTTGATATTAAAGGCAAATTATCAGTAATGGGTCACATCTTAATGAATGGGCTCAAAGTTCTATCAAAAACACAAACAAATGATGTTCTCTTTAAAAATCTGTCCATGAATAAAATCCAGAGTCCATGGCATGATACTCATACTTTATTTTAACAGCTCATCCATCCCACTCCGGCCTATCCAAAACAAGCTATTCTCCAGCCAAACCAGGTATTCTACGTTCCCTAAGAAGATGTTCTTCTCTGACATCTTCACATAGCCTACTGTTTCTGCCTACAGTGTCCATCTCCTTCCTTGTCTGCCGGTAAACATCCACCAACCTTACAAGACCAGGCTCAAAGGTGACCATCACTTGGCAGTCATTTCAGACTCCCTGCCCACTCATGCCCAAGCTCCAGCCAGCCTGACTTCCTTGCTGATCCCAGAACAAGACAAGCACACAGCTAACCCAGGGTTACTGCACATGCTGTTCCCTCATCAGGATGTTCTGCCAGATATCCCTGTGATGTGTTCCCTTACTTTAGGTAGATCAGGGAGACTGCCTTTACCAGTAAAAGAGAACCACCACCACCCCTCCAAAAAATAAACATACAGTCTTCCTAATCCCCAGTCCAGTGCTGATCACAACTTGATGTATTATTATGCATACACATATATCTCCAGAGGTTTGAATTCGAGAGGTCTATAGGCAGGGCCCAAGAATTTGTAGTTCTAACAATGTCCAAGTGATAATGATAAAGCTGACTGAGGGAGCATGCTTTGGGACCCAGAACTGTAACATGTAACTATGACACCTCCGATGATTACATAACACCTTTCTCACCTGGCTCTCCATTCTCCTCTCAGGCCAGTTTTGAGAAGTATGTCTATGAAGCTGTCAACTGAAACATCACAATAACAGGATTCCTTAATGCCAATTTCATAGCCTCACACACGAGGCAAGGCAGGTAAACTTTAAAAATACCTTCCTGAAAGAAAGACATTTAAGTGTTAAAAACTATAGAGTTCATCCTGGACTACATGCCTTGAGTAACTGGACATTATAATGATAGCACTCTATATCTAAAAATACAAAAAATACTGGAAATACATTTTTGCCCAATAATTCAAAATTCTGTATATAATCTTATATTAAAATGGCATAACAGCAATAAGCATTTAAATTAAAACTAGAAAAACATTCATATATATATACAAGGGGGACCTCAAAATGTCCTACAAAAACAAACTAAAAGATATGGAATTTTTCCATGAACTTTTTAAACCCCCTTCATATATAACAGTTTGCAGGTTTAGTCTCCTAAGAATGTACTTCTTTCAGAGTTTTGCAGTTTTCAATTGCAGATCATTTTGCATAGTGTTTCTTACACTACCTTGATGCATTCTACAGAATTAAATCGTTTTATCTGGATATATATTTATATAGGGTTTATGAGGAGCGGCTGGTGAGCTTGAATCTCGCTGATCTTGTGGTTTAAACCAACATTACAGTCTAGTGCATTAACCCACAGCGACACACCAGGATTCCACTGTTGAAGTCAGTTCTGACTCTTAGCGATCCTGTATAGGGTTTCTGAGAAACGGATGGTGGGTTTGAACCACTGACCTTGTGGTTAGTAGTACAGTACCTATCTTCTAGCACCACATCAGGAACCCATGCTCCTAATCACCTCCTAATACAAATTAATGGCCAGATTCCAACCATCTCACGTCACATCACGAATGTCCTAAAGCAGTCTTACTGCACTCCAGGCAACTGCCTCCTCATCAATGAACCACCCAAAGTTCATCCTTGAGCCCTTAGCCCCAATATATGAGATCATGTCAGTGCACCTTGAGGTTCCGTTCTGTTTTTACGTTAACTTCCTCAAACTACCATTTCCCCCATCTACCTGAAAGGTAACAGTTGACTTCCTAAGAAGTCGCATCCTTGTTTTATTTCCTCAGTTGAGAAGGAAGCTTATTCAGTTCATTTTTCTTATGTGCTATTTATTATAGCAGAGCAACCAACAAGTAGAACACATCAACAATTAGAAATGGAAAATATGGAATATCAAGACTGCATTCCCAGAAATGCATTACTCATACATTAAGGATTCTTTCATTGTTGCATGTTTTATGTGGTTACATGCTTCCAAAAATCAAATTACTCATTTCACTGAAGTAAGTAACAATTAAATATGAAACTTCCATCCAAGGTAAAGAAAGACTGGATTTAAGGAACATCCACATGTGCCCTTCTCTATACATAGCTCAAAAGAGGTCAAGATGCAGAAAGTATTTTAACATGTGTCTATTTGTTTCTTCTTGTCTGCTTTATAAGAAGGCAAAACATTCCTTAAAGCCTAACTTGGAAGTCTTACTTAGATGTTCCCCTTAAAAAAAAAAAAAAGAGAGATTTTTTTAAGTTCTCATATACAAATATAAAACTAATATAAACATTGCTACTCTAAAGAACATACCAACTCTTTTTAAATTGCTATATAACTGCATTTTATTTTAACATTTACCTTCACTAGTAGTGGTGGTGGTGGTTGTGTGCAGTGGAGTTGGTTCTGACTCACAGTGACCCTCTATAGTTTCCAGTGCTATAAATCTTTATGGGAGCAGAAACCTTAATCTTTCCATCTTTCCTCCAAGGAGAAGCTGGTAGTTTCCAACTGCTGACCTAACAGTTAGCAGAGCAACTCCTAACCCAGTACTCTACCAGAGCAGAGCTCCTTCACTAGTTCGGATATGAACTACATGTACATTTGGGCATATTTTACTTTCTTATGCAAATTTTAGTTTCATTTGGGTCCACTTAAAATGATAGATGTCCTTTCTGATTCACAGCAACCCTGTATAGGCTTTCTAAGGAGCAGACAGTGGATTTGAAGCTGCTGACCTTGTGGCCCAAATCAACCTACTATAGCTCCGCACCAGGACTCTTGATGTATACCTTACTCCTAAATGGAATTCCTAGATAAAGATTGAATTTAGACAGCAAGCCCAAATAACAGTCATAAGTATTCAAATTATAAGTAGAAAAACATATTCATATATATATATATACAAGAGGGACTTAAATTCCTGAACCTGGCATATAGGACACTCAATAAATTCTACTTGGATTTATGGAATTAATCCTTATCAATTTAGAAAAGCCTCACATACAATTCACTATGTTCAATTAGTATAATGCTACCACCCTCACAAACAATCTTCTAGGAATACTATTGTTTCTGTGTGCCTGCCAGGCAATGCCAGCTCAAAGCATTTCTATCGGACAGAGCAGACCTGCCAATGTTGTTCTTTGTTAAGGGCCATCAAGTCAGTTCCAACTCATAGCGACCCTGCATGGAGTTTCCAAGGAGCGGCTGGTGAGTTTGAACCACTGACCTTGCAGTTCAAACCAACCTTGTGGTCTAGCACATTATCCTGCAGCATCACACCAGGATTCCGACTCATAGGGTTCCTTAAACTGTGATCTTTACAAGAGTAGATTGCAAGGTCTTTTCACCCATGTAACAGCTGATGGGTTCAAACCACCACAGACCTTTCCATTAGCAGCCAAGCACTTAACCACTGACTCATCAGGACTCCTATTCAAGGAACTACAATAACATATTGTGTGTGAGAACACATACACGTAATTTTGGCACAGTTGGTTCCAAAAATTATTCTAATAGCAGGGGTCATCAAACATAGCTTTAAATTATTTGATGCATTGTTGTTGTTGTTAAGTGCCGTCGAGTCAGAACCAACTCATAGCGACACAACAAAATGAAACACTACCTGATCCTGGGCCAACCTCATAATTGTTGCCACACTTGAGCCCATGATGCTGCCACTTTGCCAATCCATCTCACTGGGGGTCTTCCTCTTTTTCTCTGACCCTCCACCTTACCAACATGATATCCTTCTCCAGTGACTCCTCCTAACAATATGTCCGAAGTATGGGAGACGAAGTTTGGCTATCCTGTCTTCCAAGGAGCACGCTGGCTGTACTTCTTCCACCACAGATCTGTTTGTCCTTTTGGAAGCCCATGGCACTTTCAATATTCTCCTCCAACACCATAACTCAAAAGCATCAATTCTTCCTCGGTCTTTCTTATTCACTGTCCAGCTTTCGCATGCATATGAGGTTATTGAAAATACCATGGCTTGGGTCAGGCACACCTTAGTCCTCAAGCTGACATCTTTGCTCTTCAACACTTTAAAAAGATCTTGTGCAGCAGATTTGTCTATCAATTAAAACATCACAATAAGGGAAAGATTCTTTAATAATTTTCAAAAACTAATATTCTTGTCTTTTCTATTGTTTGTTGAGGATGGCTAAAGTTCACAAGAAATCACAGCTCTGAATTACAGGCTTTATTGTTAGGAAGGCAAAAAGGATTGGGGACAAGTTTGAGTCAACACTGGAGGTTTGATTTAGACCTTCTTCAACACTTAGCTTTCATCATGCTAAGTATCTCAGTTTTAGAATAGCATCACATAGTCATATCAGACTAATGTAAACCACTTAAAACACCTCTGCTGATGGCTCTCATCCAACAATTCAGAAAGGAAGTCACTAATTGTTAAAAGTGGTATTGTTCATACTGAACTACATGCCTCGAATAACTGGACACTGCGCCTGAGTGAATAGAAAACAAAAATCCTCACAACTGGACAAAAAAATAACATCAAGATAAATGGAGAAAAGAATGAAGTTGTCAAATAATTCATTTTGCTTGGATCCACAATCAACACACATGGAAGCAGCAGTCAAGAAATCAAACAACGTATTGCCTTACGTAAATCTGCTGCACAACACATCTTTAAAGTGTTCAAGAGCAAAGATGCCAGTTTGAGAACTAAGGTGCTCCAACCTAAGCCATGGTATTTTCAATGGCTTCATGCATGTGGAAGTTGGACAACGAATAAGGAAGACAGTATAAGAACTGATACATTTGAGTTACAGTATTAGGGAAGAATATTAACAGTACTATGGACTGCCAGAAGAACAATCTGTATTAGAAGAGGTACAACCAGAATGCTCCTTAGAAGCCAGGATGGTGGGAATTCATTTCTCATACTTTAAACATGTTATCAGGATGGACTAGCTGCTGAAGAAGGGCATCATGTGCAGTAAAATGGAGGACTGGCAAAAAAGAGGAAGCTTCCCAATGGGATGGATTGGTACAGTGGCAGCAGCAATGTGCTTAAGTGTAAAAACAATTGTACAGGGTCGCTATGAATTGGAACCCACTAGACAGCACCTAACAACAACATATATATATACATATAGATACTGGTATGGCACAATGGATAAGCACTGGACTGCAAGGTCAGTTTGAACCACAAGGTCAGTGGTTCAAACTTACCGACATGCTCCTCGGGACCGCTATACAGAGTAGCTATGAGTTGGAACCAACTCAACAGCTCTTAACAATAACAACAACAAATGTACATACAAGAACATATGTCTGGATAAAACTATTTCAATCTATTGACTGGACCAAGGTAGTTTAAGAAACAGTATGCAAAATTATCTTCAACTAAAGACTGCAAATCTCTGAAAAAAAGTTCAGTCTTGGAAGACTTACTTACAAACTGCTAAAATCATCATTCTTTTAAAATGAAAAGCTAATAAGTAACCATTTGCACTAAGATGAGATATTGAGCAGTAATATTGTATATTTTGCCCCACAAAATATACACTAAAACACCCACACTTACTGGATTGAGCTGGCTCGCCAATTGCCTCTCTTTCCCTCTCTTTGTTCCTTTTCCCTATTCATTCTCCTTCTCTCTCTCTCCATTGAATTGTAGAAATATGAACTACACCTTATCTTATCACAAGTCTTTGCTGATAATTTTTCTAAAGCATTCACTGCTATGTATTCACAGACACTGTGTTCACTACAATCCAGTGTAGTGAGGTTGATGTGAGAGGTACTACAGAGGGTGGGTGGGCTAGTGGTGGGCTTTATGGGGCTGCAATAGCACGAGACACATTTCCTGGACTGTTTCATTAGCCAGCCCAATTCTCTCATGTGCTGAGTTAGGGACCAGTTTATATTCTGGAACTGAATGAGAGCCACAGATCTAACTTGGCATGTTAAACTGAAGCAGCAGCCAGGAGTGGAACCAGCCAGCTCCAGAGCCACCTGGGTTTTCAAAGTGAGCAGGTCAGATCCTAAGGAGTAGACTTGAGGGAACAGCAGCCCCCAAGACTGTAAGCTTTTTATGCTTCCAGCTGATGGACCAGCATACCAAGTAGGAAAATTTCAGTGTGCACAGAAACTCAGGTTTCGTGGTAAGTTGTTACACTTCTGAGGCATTCGCTCCCAAGAGCACATTACAGCAGTCAATCTTGTCAGCACAAACAAATCTTTCATAACATAGAAGAGAAAAACAATCTAGTAACTGCACAATGTACTTTAGATAGAATAGTTCCTAAACAGGTGTCTTAGAGGATTTCTACAATGTGTAGATAACTCTAAATAAAAGTGTCATATTCAGAATAAGGCCTATAAGGAATATATTCTGTTTTAGAACAGTTGACATACAAACCACAAATAAGCATTTAGGGACAGTTGTTGTTGTTATTAAGTGCCATCAAGTCAGTTCCGACCCATAGCGACCCTGTATAGGGTTTCCAAGGAGCAGCTGGTGAGCTCCAACCGCCAACCTTGCAGTTCAAGAGGCTTTGCAGTCTGGTGCATTAACGCACAGCGCCACACCAGGACTTCAGTAGGCAGTTGAATTTACAGACAAGTGAAGATGTGGTGCTGTGGGTTAATGCTCTGGAGTGCAATTCCAGTTTGAACCTCAAGGTTGGCGGTTCGAGCTCACCAGCTGCTCCTTAGAAACCCTATACAGGGTTGCTATGGGTCAGAACCGACTCGATGGCATTTGCCAACAACAAACACTTAGCATAGTAACAGTTTTTTGTATTAAAAGTTTTCAAAGTGCTTTCAAGAATTAATGATTTCATTCTCCCAACAGCCCTGGAAACTCACTTGGTAAAATTTAGATTTATAATTTCAAACATGTCTGGGTTCCTAATAATTTCCCATCATTTGTGTTTAAACAGAAATATAGCAGGAGATAATGTAGAGTTGGTTCCAACTCACAGTGATCCTGTGTAGTTGGACCCTGTATTCTGCAACTATAAATCTTTATGGGAGCAGACAGCCTCCTCTTTCTCTTGAGGAACAGCTGGTAGATTCAAACTGCTGACCTTGTGGTTAGTAAGGCAATGCATAACCAGTCCAGTATCAGGTCTCATTTTGGTGTTTTTGTTCTGAAGTGGTATGCAACTGGTTTAGACACATAGTGACCCTGTGAAGGGTTTCAAAGGAGTGACTGGTGGGTTTGAACCACCAACACTGTGGCTAGCAGTCTAGTGCTTATCCTACAGTGCCACACCTGGACTCCAGGGCTCCTGTAATTAAAACTCTGGATTTTTATTTAAATTTTTATTCTGATAATTTGTTGTATGGTCTTGGTTAAATCACTTGATAGATTTAGCAGATGAGAATTCCAGTAACATGTACATCATAGAGCCATTATGAGAATGTAATAAGTAACTAACACATTGTTGTTGTTGTTGTTAAGTGCCATCGAGTCGGTTCCGACCCATAGCGACCCTGTATAGGGTTTCTGAGGCTGTAAATCTTTACGGGAGCAGAACGCCTCATCTTTCTCCCATGGAGCAGCTGGTAGTTTCGAACTGCTAGCCTTAAGGTTTGCAGCCCGATTCGTAACCACTACGCTACCAGAGCTCCTTAACTAACATATTAGTGTGGTGATATTTATATGCCATGGAGTCGATTCCGACTCACAGTGACCCCGTATGGGGTTTCCAAGGCTGTAAATCTTTATGGGAACAGAAAGCACATCTTTCACCCATGGAACAGCTGGTAGTTTAGAACTGCTGACCTTGAGATTAGCAGCCTGACACATAACCACTACACTACCAGAGCTCCTCTAGTATAGTGCCTGGAATACAGCAGGTTTAGCTATGTCATTGCTAAACCACCACCACCACCATTTCAGAAAAGATTGAGAGCTCAAGTTCTAGAGCTGTTGTTGTTAAGTGTCATAGAGTCGGTTCCAACTCATAGCGACTCTGTAGAGGGTTTTCCCAGGAGCAGTTGGTAGGTCTGAACCCCTAACCTTGTGGTCTGAAGTCCAGTGTTTATCCTATAGTGACACAGCAAAAGTCCAAGGTTCTAGAGTAAGACCTGACCTAATCCCAGTTTACCTAATTTAGCCTTCACGGTTAATGTGCCAGACTGCAAAGCCGTTTGAACTACAAGGTCAGTGGTTCAAGCTCACCAGCTTCTCCTCAGAAACCCTATACAAGGTCGTTATGGGTTGAAACCAATTCAATGGCACTTAACAGTAATATCATCATGGGGAGTCCTGGTGTGACGCTATGGGTTATTCACCAGACTGCAAAGCCGTTTGAATTGCAAGGTCGGCAGTTCAAGCTCACCAATTGCTCCTCGGAAACCCTATACAGGGTTGCTATGGATCGGAACCAACTCTACGGCACTTCACAACAACAACAACATATCATCATGGAGTTTTGGTGTGGCACTGTAGGATAAGCACTGTATCCTATGCAGAGTTAGCTGTGTGTGAATCAGAACCAACTCGATGACACTTAACAACAATGGTGGTGGTTATGTGCAGTGGAGTCGGTTCCAACTCATAGCGACCCTGTACAGGGTTTCCAAGGCTGTAAATCTTTACAGGAGTAGAAAGCCTCACCTTTCTCGTGCAGAACAGCTAGTAGTTTCAAACTACTGACCTTGCGGTTCACAGCCTGATTTGTAACCACTACGCTACCAGAGCTCCTTTAACAACAATACCGTCCATAAAATGAGCAGAATATGTATTTAGCAGTGACAAACAACCCAGGTACACTCTCTATTAACCACACTCATCAGTCACATGTGGTTATTTATGCTAATTAAAATTAAAGTTAAAATTTAGTTCCTCAGTCTCACAAACCACATTTCAAATACACATAGCTAAGCTACCTTGCTTGCTGAAAGTGAAGAGGACTTAAAACATTTATTGATGAAGATAAAAGAGTACAGCCTTTGGTATGGATTTCATCTCAATGTAAAGAAAGCAAAAATTCTCACCACTGGACCAATAAACAACATTCTTATCAACGCAAAAAGGATTGAAGTTGTCAAGGCCTTTATTCTTCTTGGATCAACCATCGGCACTCATGGAAGCAGCAGTCAAGAAATCAAATGACGTATTGCATTAGGCAAATCTGCTGCACAAGACCTTTATAAAGTGTTGAAGAGCAAAGATGTCAGCTTGAAGACTAAGGCATGCCTGACCCAGGTCATGATATTTTCAATAACCTCATATGCATGCGAAAGCAGGACAGTGAATAAGGAAGACTGTAGAAGAATTGATGCATCTGAGTTATGATGTTGGAGGAGAATATTGAAAGTGCCATGGGCTGTCAAAAGAACAAACAGATCTGTATTGGAAGAAGTGCAGACAGAGTGCTCCTTGGAGGCCAGGATGGCCAAACATTGTCTCTCATACTTCAGAACTATTGTCATGAGGGATCAGTCAGTCACTGGAGAATGATACCATGTTTGGTAAGGTGGAAGGTCAGAGAAAAAGAGGAAGACCCTCAGTGAAATGGATTGGCAAAGTGGCAGCATCAATGGGCTGCCACAGTGTGGCAACAATTGTGAAGTTGGCCCAGGACTGGGCAGTGTTTTGTTCTGTTATGTATACGGTCACTATAATCTGTACTGTCTCGATGGTACCTAACAACAACAACAACAACAAGCTACATGTGGCTAGTGCCATCAGATAAAACACCTTTCTGTCATCACAGAAAATTATATTGGACAGTGCTGGTCTAGAGAAACATATGTACAGATGAAATAAAATGACCAGAATTTGCTTCAAAAGAACATAAGAAGGTGAAAGATGGATGGAAGTATGGATGAAGCAAGACATGTTCTTGCATTACACTGAAGTGTAGCATAGTTAAAGTGACATTCACACAAAAGGAAAAGGTGTGTGCAATTAAGTTTATAAGCCTTATTTATAAAAGTGAAGAATCTAAATAATCTAAATATACAACAATAGAACACTGATTATGTAAAATTATGGTATAGTTAGATAATGGATATAAGTGGCTATTAAATATTATATTTTAAAGCATCGTTGATGACATGTGGCAATGCTCAAGATATAAAGCTAATTTTGAGAAGCAGGCTACTTATTTTGTACTCTGTACACAATAAGATCTCAATTTCTTTTACATATACTAACGTAGAAGGAAATACATAAAATATTAACCATAGTTGTCCTCTGGGTACTGAGAGTGTAGGATGATTTCCTTTTTTTTTTTTGCATTGCAGTATAATTTATACTGAAGCATACAGTTTGATGAGTTGATGAGTTCTAACAAACGTGATTCAAATCTAGAACATTTCCATTACCCAAGATTTTCCTAGTACCCCCTCCAGTCAATATGCTTCACACATCCCATGCAACTTGGCGTGGTTTTTATTTACTTATTCACACCCCACCTGGTGTGGCGCTGTAGGTTAATGCGCCAGACTGCAAAGCCATTTGCACTGCAAGGACCATGGTTCAAAGTCACCAGCTGCTCCTGGGAAACCCCCCTATACAGGGATGCTATGGGTCGGAATCGACTCGATGGCACTTAACAACAACAACAACTGTACAGGGGGACTTCAAAAAGTTCATGGAAAAATTCCATTTTTCCATGAATTTTCTGAAACCCCCTCATATTTTCTAGTATCAAAATGTATATATTTTATAATTTCAGTAGGTTAGGTGCTTTTTGTTGTTGCTTTGTTTAATTTTTGAAAGTTTCAGTAGGTTAAGTTTATCAATGACTTCACTGACAAGGACAAGACTGATTAATGCATTTCCCCTGAAATATTAGATTGACAGAAATATTAGAAACAAGACTGCTAGACATAGCTCTCTACCATTATTTTTTTGTCTTTCCAAATTTCCAGTGTTTTTTGGATCTCGTTATCATTTATTCACAGAGAGCTGTAGTTTTATTAAACATATTTTGCATAAAAGATCTTTTAGAGTTGGATTAATTGTATGTTCTTATCTAACAAAGTAAACTAAAAAGAGAAAGAACTTACAGATGTCTTGTTGTTGTTGCTAAATGTCTTCGAGTTGGTTACAACTCACAGCCACCCTGCATAGAATTTGCAAGTAGTGACTGGTGAGTTTGAACCACGAACATTTCAGTTAGCAGTCCAGTGCTTATCCTACAGCACCACATCAAAACTCCTAAAAATTACTAAACAGAAATTGAAAGAGGTCAAACTGCAAAACAGCTCATCCTTTCTTATTCCCCATGAAAAATGTTAGTCCCAGAATTTCATAAATTGAAACATGGCAGCTAGACCCCACACTGCAGACCTCTACAAGACTGTCAACACTTTATAACATTATTTTGCAGTCCCAACCAAAAAAATAAAATAACCAAGAATGAATTTTAATAAAACAAAGCATACAAATGACCATTTCCCTTTTTATCAGTCAACACAAACATTAGGAGCAGAAATTCCCTCTGAGAATTCTCAGGCTATGACTTTAAAAGGAAAGGTATGTATCTACCCTGATTCTCAAATATCGAGTACTCTTTATAGCTTTCTGCACATCAAGGTCCCTAATTGATGCAAACAGTTAATACGCTCCACTGCTAACCATGCAGAGGGGCCTCAGGAGACAAGCCTGAAGATCTAATGCTAAAAACAAAGCTACTGAAAGCTCTACAGACCACAGTTCTCCTCTGACATACACAGGGTCAACATAAGGTGGAATCAACTCCATGACAGTACCAACAAAAACAAATGGAGGAGGATCTGGGAATGAGGGCCAGTTACAGTCCAACAGTCAGCTTTATGCCTGACCGTAACCCCCAATGAAAGCTAAGCACAAAGCCAGTAAACCAACTGTGTCCTGAGCCACAATATGGATAGAGCCATCTACGCTAAGAGCTATGCATAGTGCTGGGAGGAAAGAGTAAACAGCAAAACAGCAAAACACCTGAAAGCTATAAATAGTTTCTAGCTGCACAGGAATTTTTTAAAGTGTTGATGAGCAGAGATGTCAGCTTGAGGACTAAGATGCACCTGACCCAAGACATGGTATTTTCAATAACCTCATATGGATGCGAAAGCTGGACAGTGAATAAAGAAGATCGTAGAAAAATTGATGCCTTTGAGTTGTGGTGTTGGAGGAGAATACTAAAAGTGCCATGGACTGCCAAAAGAACCAATAGATCTGTTTTGGAAGAAGTGCAGTCAGAGTGCTCCTTGGAGGCCAGGATGGCTAAGCTTCATCTCTCATACTTTGGACACATTGTCAGGAGGGAACAGTCGCTGGAGAAGGATGTCATGCTGGGTAAGATGGAGGGTCAGAGAAAAAGAGGAAGACCCCCAACGAGATGGCTCAGCCAGGTGGCATCATTGATGGCATCAAGTGTGGCAGCGGTAGTGAGGTTAGCCCAGGATCGGACATCATTTCATTCTGCTGTGCATGGGGTCGCTATGAGTCGGTTCCAACTTGATGGCACTTGACAACAAAAAGTCACAAAAGTGGCTAGAATAACCAGGACAGATATACTTACACACACATACACACAAAACCAAAATAGATTTATTTACACACAGGCACACACAAATCACTGTATACACATTGTGATATAGTGATATGAAGTAGCACTAGAGGATAAGCAATAGATTGCAAGGTAGATTTGAACTGCATGGTGGTGGTTCAATCCTACCAACCACTCGTTGTTGTTGTTGTTGTTGTTGTTGTTAGGTGCCAATTGGTAACATGTTGTTATTTAGGTTACTCAATTGGTAACCTAAAGCTGTACTATTTAGGTTACCAGTTGAGGTCCTCAAGCCCTTTGGGTTCTCAAGGCACAGTGTGTTAAGCAGTGGGCTGTTGATCACAAGGTCAGTGGTTCAAACCCACCAACTGCTCCATGGAAGAAAGATGAGGCTATTGGTTCTCTTAAGGATTTACAGTCTTGGAAATCCTAAGGAGTAATTTTATTCTGTCCTCTAGAGTCTAGTGGAAGTGGGATATTATTTGATTACAGAGCCCTGGTGATACAAACGCTTACGTGCTCAGCTGCTAATTAAAAGGCTGTAAGTTTGTACCCACCCGGGTACTCTGTGAGAGAAAGGCCTGGAAAGCTGCTTCTGTAAAGATTACAGACAAAAAAAAAGTCCTATTCACAGTTCTACTCTGACACATGGGGTCACTATGAGTCAGAATTAGTACCCAGCAACAATGAGCCAGACTGCAAAGCCATTTGAACTGCAAGATTGGGGGTTCAAGCTCACCAGCTGCTCCTCAGAAACCCTATATAGGGTCGCTACAGGTCAGAACCTACTCGACGGCATATAATAACAACAGCAACAATGTTTGGCTTCAATGAGCCCTTTCATGTTTATCTCCCTATACTGCCTTAAAGCAATCTGAACTATTATAGAAACCACACATGCCACATTTTGTATCACCTTTTTTTATGTTTCTCACTCCAACCTTAATTGCCCCATCCTCACTCCCTACATTCTGCCTACTGAAATCATTGTTCATCCTTCAAGGTCCTCCCCAAGTTATCTTCTTCATGAAACAGTCCATGAAATCTCTCAATTTTGTCCATCTGTCACATTGTACCAGCATTAGAATTAAATGCATGCATATGTTCTTTTTCCTAATAGCTTATGTTGTTGTGTGTCGTTGAGTCGGTTCCGACTCATATCAGCTTTGTATAGGGTTTCCAAGAGCAGCGGTGGGTCTGAACTGCCAACCTTGCTTATCCTGCAGTGCCCAAACCTCTGGCTATCATATTTTATTTCTCTTTGTGTCTCCCAGGACATAGCCAGGCTTTATCAATAGCTAAACGAATCATTTATTTTCAAATGACATCAATAATAATGCAGCAAATCCAATTTTATAGATTTCCACTTTGTTAGAAAATAAATGTGATTTAAAAACAAGTTGTTTTTTAATGTTTCTTGGCTGCTGACAAAACCAAGACCATCTGGGAAGTTTCATGAATCTCTCTGCAGGCAAAGTGGGGAATCCCATCAGTTAGAGGAGGCAGGTGCGAAGGTCTGAGTTCAGGACCAATCTGCAAAATGCAACTGTGCAATGAGGACACAACAGTGGTATTAATGACGCACTTGGCTGTTCTGTGGACAAAAGAAATGTACCTCAAACAGTGAGCTCCCAAATATGTATTAGAGATTTCATCTGGCCACTCATAACCACACATGTGTAAATCAAGAGTGTATTGCAAGACATTCAAAAACAAGCTCTTTCTTCCCTGTGCAGACTCTCACTAGAGGTTCAATAGCTTTACTAAAATAATATGTGCACCAAACATCGGGCTAGATGCTAAGGATTTTTAAATGAGGAAGTTCTGACTAACACAGGCTCCAAATTCTCATAAAGAATTGCAATTCACTGTAATAAGGACTATGGGGAAATAGTGCAGTGGATTCTGGGAAGTTAACTGGAGCAAGAAGGGAAAAACCAGGAGAGTGCAATGGTATGGATATCAACATAGAAGAACGTTCCGGAAAGTTGGAATGACAGCAACTTCAAATGATACTACAGAGCACAAATCTGGCATTTGGAGGTCATTCGCGACACAAAAGGAGCAGTTGTGGTAGAGTAGCAGATGGTGGGGCCAGGCTGCAGGGAGTTGAAAATGATTGAAGTTTTTCAGAGCAGGAGAGGAGTGGATAGGGACAACCATGAAAACACAGTTTTTAGTATAGGAGAAACCTGATCAAAGCCTGGCAATGGAAGATGGGCTTAGGATAAACCCCTGAAATAGTGGACCTTAGAAAGGATCTGGCCTCTTCCCTGAGGAAAGAATGAAGAATCGACATGGCTATGGATAAGTGTGAAGGTGAGGGGAAGGAAGTCCAGGGGGTTCATGCTGTAATGTCTCTAGGTTTTCTTAGTGTAAGTGATGTGGTCATTTGCTGAGTATAAGCTCAAGAGAGAAGAGTAGAGTACCAGGGAGTGAAAATCTATAGCAGCCACTAGGAGGAAAGAAAGAGAGATGAATAAGAATGAACAGAAAAACTGACATGCAGAATTGAATTTCCAAATGAGAATGAGAAATTATGCGGGCACCTGTTGGAAGATAGATGATTCTCTGCAGCAACACTGAGCAATGGGGCAAAAGCAGCAGAGAATGCAAATGGCTTCATAGCCAGTGTTAGACTGAGCACCAGGGTAGGGCAGGGAAAGAGGGTAAAAACGGGAGCACATTGGAAAGCCATAGGGTTCCTCTCTTCTTTATCAGTCCTGTAAGTCTGGTCTTTTTTCAGAAAATGAATTTTCGTCAAGATTGACTAAAGAAATAAAACCTGGAGGAAGCAAACAGTAGGAAAATGAAGAGGCGGAGGTTGAGTAAGTAAAAGAACTTAAGAAAAGACAGGTAGGAAACTCTAGTCAGAGAGCTATTTATGAGGGGATAAGTTCCAGATGATAACAAGGTCCAAAGTTTAATCATGTCAGTGGGCTACTACAACTGAGTTATGGTCAAGGCTGCAAAACTGAGGAAGAAAAGAACGAATGAGGGATGAGAGGTAGGATGGTGTAGAGCACAGAGCAGCACAGTTCAACAGAACTTCTGCAATGCTAAAAATATTCTCTATTTGTATGGTCTCATAACCATGTGTAGCTTTGGTGGTGACTGGGTGCCATGGAGTCATTCCAACTCATAGCGACCCTGTATAGGGTTTCTGAGGCTGTAAATTTTTACAGGAGCCGAAAGCCTCATCTTTTTCCCATGAAACAGCTGGTAGTTTTGAACTGCTGACCTTGAGGTTAACAGCCTAACTCATAACCACTACACTACAATAGGAAGCATGTGAAATGTGCCCAGTATGACTGAGGAACTGAATTTTTTGTTTCATTTTTTTAATTGAAATTTAAATATGTTATTGTTGTTGTTAAGTACCGTGGAGTCAGTTCCGATGACTCATAGCGACCTTGTACAGGGTTTCCGAGGCTATAAATCTTTATGGGAACAGAAAGCCTCATCTTTCTCCCACAGAATAGCTGGTAGTTTCGAACTGCCGATCTTGATGTTAGCAACCCAACTTCTCGGATGATTTGCACAGCATACAGGTTGAATAAGTATGGTGAAAGAATACAACCCTGTTGCATACCAAGCAATAATATGGCTGACCTCCAGAAATAGCTTCAGTACCAAGTTCAAAGGGTAGCTTAGGATACTAGTCTTGGGGATTCTTCTATTCTCTATTTGTTCAGTAAGTCTGTCCGTTTTTAGGAATTTGAATTTTGTTCTACAATTTTTTCCCTCTCATTCTACCAGGAACCTTCCACTGTATTCTTCTTCAAAACAATCTGTAGTGGTAGCCTGGGACCATCTAATTTTTCTAGTCTCGGGTTAGAAAAGGCTATAATAGTATATACTTCTTTATTCACCATTGATCCAATTCAAACTTGGCCTAATTGGTATTGAAGTTTTTTGCAAACCCTATACCAAGACACAGGCTGTTTAATTTGTGTTTTTAACTAGGTTTATGAGTAGTCTCCAAGAACATTAATTCCATTAATAACCATAGTATACTGGCTTCAGGATATGAATGTAATTCCCCATGTGTAACTTAGAAAAGAGGTATTTTTTTTTTTTATTAGATTTAAGAACAGATTACAAAACAAGATTTGGGGAGTGGTTAAAATAGAACCAGAGAAAGGTGGGAGAAAGGGAAATCTGACCAACAGCAAATGTTATAATTTTTTGTCTAAAGTTTTACTTGAAGACATTAATTCAACAACCAGAGACTTATATTCAAATTTAATTTACCACTACCAGGTAGTCCATTGCCATCAGTTTGCAAAAGAAAATATGAATAAAGCATTCTCGATTGTTTACAACTATTAAGAGAAGTTACTAGGAGCCGAAAGCTACTTCAAAAACATTTCTATGCAACAAAAGTGGCTGAAATTAAGCAATACAAGGCATGCAGATCAAGTGTTTCAGAGGAACTCATTATACTCACAGTTTTACCTTACAAAGAAAAAATAATCATAAAGTCTGGAATTTCTTCACAGACTAAAGAGATTTCTCATGAGATAAATAAACATTTACTTACAACCTCTTTTTCCACAAGTAATTTTCACATTCAAAATTATGTTTCATAGTTGAAATAAGATTTCAATTATGATAAAGTTTATTTCTTCTTCCTCATTAGGAGCCAGGTTTGAGAACATTAAGAATATCTGAAAATAAACCTCTCCTAATATAAATACAAACTCTGCATACACAAGTTTGCAGAAGAATACCACCCATGAAGAATTCTATTCTTTTACCTGCTCTCCCTAAGCTGCCCACTTGTTTTTGTTTTTGTTGTTGTTAAGTGCCATTGAGTCAGTTCTGACCCATACCCACCCTGTATAGGGTTTCCAAGGAGCAGCTGGTGAGTTTGAACCACCAACCTTGCAGTTCAAACCAACCTTTCCATCCAGTGCTTTATCCCACAGCACCACACCATGACTCCAGCTATACCATAGAGAGTTTCCTATTAGAAGTATACTGAGATGTAGCAGTCAAGATCTTGGAAATGGAAACAAAAGCGTAACAAATACGCAGTTTACTTGATTTGATTCCCTCCAAAAGGAGCTCTGGTAGCATAGTGGTTACAAACTGGGCTGCTAATCACACGGTCAGCAGTTTCAAACTACCAGCTGTTACACTGGAGAAAGATGAGGCTTTCTGCTCCCATAAAGATTTACAGCCTCGGAAACCCTGCACAGGGTCGCTATGAGTCAGAACCGACATCAAGGCACATTACCACCACCAACCACCACCAAAAACAACTCTTACCTTCCTACTTTTGAAAAGGTAAACGCCAGCTGCAGTAGATTGCTGATGCACCAGGCGTGCAGAGTAGGATTACACTCCATAAGGTCTTCAAGGTTGGGGCCTTTCAGACTGCTGACCTTTCAGTTATTAACTGAGTGATTAAATCCTAAAATCTAAAATGCCATGGTGTGCCAAAATAAATGTTATTATGGCTTGGTGATTCAAGAAATTTTGGCCTTTTCCATCTTACACTAGGATCCATGGACCCTACTTTTGGTTATGTTCACAGTTTATGAATATATTGCTAGAGTAAATACACTCGGCAGCCTAGGGCAGAATTTCCACACTGGCTTTCTGACCAAGAAGGAAAAGAGCTATTATTCTAGGAATGGCCAAGTGGAAGACACTAAAGTTCCCCTCACTACCAGGAAGTTACTACCTCCCCACAAAATGTGCCTTCCTCTCCTCCCAGAAAAACACATCCATGGAAGAACTGTATAGATAAGTTGTTGTTAACTACCACTACCACAAACCTGAAATATACATGGGCAACAATTCCTATCCCGGGCCTATTTAACTCACCTCTTTGGTCTACGCAGAAAGCAGATAAAACTTGGAGAATGATTATGGATTACTCTAGGGGAAGACAAATCCCCAAAACAGACCTCAAATTCTAGTGTATTTTATTGTGATCCCATTATTAAGTTTTAAACAGGACAAAAATAAATTATCTGGATGAGGGAAGACATAAAGGTATCCAAAGGATTGATAGCCACATGACTAATGACAGAACTTAGAGAACAAAGGAAATCATCAGAAAACCATGGCTAGTGACAAATTAATTCATCAGTGAGACTATTAAAACAGGAAAACAACCATAACTGGGGTAGGTATGTTACTGCAGATTAGAAAAGATTATGTGATTGGTTCTGAGGCCCTCTGACCACCTTGGTAGGGGTCTGATTCATCACCAGGTGGTCAAGGTACCCCAGTTTCCATTAATGTAATACCCAAGCAAGTTCTGAGGGCAAAATTGCCCTCCCTGGGCTGCTAAGGTAGTTTTCTAACTAACTTCCAAATACACCGTGTTTGGGGAAAAGTTTTCTATGTTGCATATTAATTAATGGCTAGAATGAAATCAAAAGAAAGCTGAATTTATGTCAAGACTCAAAATGAAGCAAAAGCTCCCACTGTATACTGAAGCCTTCTACAAACCAAGTGCTTGGAAGCTCTAATACAGAATTATCATCAGGAAGGAATGTCAAATGGCTGCTTTGACAACCGAAGAACTTTTAGTGGAGCAATTCTAGCTCCCAGCACAAAATGTTTCTGTCAAGTCAGTTCCGACTCATAGTGACCCTGTGCAGGGTTTCCAAGGAGCAGTTGGTGAGTTTGAACTGCTGACCTGTGGCTCAAACCAACCTTGCGGTCCAGTGCTTTACCCCACAGTGCCACATCTTATGTAGCTTTATGCAGTTGTAAATATGGAAAATGTTTTACCAATATGCAAAGAACATTTGCTTTTCTCTAGTAAAGTTAAAGGAACTCTTCCAACGGCTTTAACAATTCTCCTTGCCATCATGATCTACTCTACAGAGATCTTGATTGTCTTCACTTCCCACAAATCACCATACTGGTTCAACTGCATTCATTACACCATGCTAACTGGACCAGAAAAAGTAACAAACTACTGTTGCTGATAAATGGAATTACAAGATAACTAATTTTCACCATGAACTTTCGGAAGCCCCTTCTTAGATGTGGCACTTAAGACTATGCGTTTAGATCACCTATTTGTTGTTATTCTGACTCAGAGGGACTCTGTATAGGGTTTCTAAAGAGTAACTGGTGGGTTTGAAACACTAATCTTGTGGTGAGCAGTCATTGCTTATCCTATAGCACCACATTAGGACTCCAGCAAACCTCTTGGATGTCTTCAACCCATGCAAGCTTGATGTGAAAAGAAAAGTTTAAAAAAAATCAAGGGTTGCACCCTCAGTAAAGATTCTGGCAATCCAGCTGTCTGGAACATACTGTGATGTCCCTGTCACAGTGAAATGTAGCTGCTGTACCTTGAAGTGTATTTAATATGTACAAAAGAGGGATAACTCTTCATGAGCCCCTTTGCATTCTGAAAACAACACTTAATATTTAGATATGCTTCTCTAATCCTTTTACTGAGTAACCCACAGACTGCCCAACTGAATAGGGACAAGAGCAAGAGAAGGTTCTGCAACAAGTCCAGGCTACAGCACAAGTTGTTACACCACTTGATCTTATGACCCAACATATCCAATTAGCTGAATCTAACAGGATCCAAAGAATCATAGCCCAAACCTCTAGGGTTCTGGAAAAGAGCCACACTCTCTTCTGCAGATAACAACTGGTCTTTTGATAAATAGTTCCTGGCTTTCAAGGAGGTCCTGGCAGAACTTGATTAAAGGATATCAAGTGACCATGTGATTTGAGCTACCTTAAACAATCTGAATGTTATCTGACTTGCCAAGCGTTAAGGTTGGGTCTGTGCAGAAGCAATCCATCACCCAAAAGCAATGGTGTAAAAGAGATCAGGCTCATGCAGGTCTACAAAACCAAACCAAACTCACTGTCATCAAGTAGATTCCAACTCACAGTGACCTATATAGGGCAGAGTAGAACTGCTTCTACTCTGGGTTTCCAAGACAGTAGTAGATGGCCTCATCTTTCTCCCTGGGAGTGATTGGTGCATTTAAACTACTGACCTTGCTCTTAGCAGCCCAAGCTTAACCCATAGCACCACTAGGGATCCTCATGGATAGATGATTCTGGTTCCTTTCTTGCTGCAAGGCACCAACAATGGTGTCATGAAGATTTTCTTATGACCAGCTATCTGAGAATATTTGGGCCTGGTTTGGAGATGATTCTGCATAATATCTAGCACCAAATAAAAGTGAACTGCTGTAGCCTTACATGTCATAAAGACTGTCCCTGAAAGACCAGGTGAAGAGAAACTGTCCCTATAGAAAAAAGAACTAGGACCAGTAGTACACTTTATCTACATGGGTGGTGATTATGTGCCATGGAGTTGGTTACGGCTCATGGAGACCTTGTGTAGGGTCAGGAGCAGAAAGCCACATCTTTCTCCAGCAGAACGGCTCGTAGTTTCGAACTGCTGACCTTGAGGTTAGCAGCCTGGCTCACAACCACTCTGCTACCAGAGCTCTTCTTATCTGATGTACGCCAAAGGACATCTACTGCAGAGGGACCTCTCAGTAATTAGGTGGCTCACCAGCCACTCCTCAGGACAAAGATGAGGCTTTCTGTTCCCACAATGATTTACAACATCAAAAACCCTATACTGGGTCACAGTGAGTTGAAACCTACTCGACAACACTTAATAACAACAAGAACAACCTGCCAGCAATGAAAACTAGTCTTTACTGAAAAGATGGCACCATTTCCCTAGCGTATCAGATTATACTAGGCCCTATGCATCAAGGGCGAAGTAACGATTAGTCCTCACTATATATAGAATAAGAGTCCAGGTATGGCACTATGGATTAATGCGCTACACTGCAAACTTGGTTTGAACTGCAAGGTCGGTGGTTCAAGCTCACCAGTCACTCCTTGGAAACCCTCTATAGGGTTGCTATGGGTTGGAATCGATTTGATAGCACTTAACAACAACAACAACATATATATATGATAAAGGATCTCTGGTAACATAGTGGTTACAACTCAGCCAGCTAACCTCAAGGTCAGCACTTCGAAACTACTAGCTATTATACAGGAGAAAGATGAGGCTTTCTGCTACTATAAAAATTAACAGCCTCGGAAACCCTATACAGGGTCACTGTGAGTTTGAACCAACTCCACGGCACACCACCACCACCATGTATAGGATAATCACTGGACTGCTAACAAGAAGGTTGCTGGTTCAAGCCAAGCAGATACTCCTTGGAAACCCTATACAGAGTCACTATGAATTGGGGTTCCAATTCTGGGCTTTGGTAGCGTAGTGGTTACGAATCAGGCTAAGAACCACAAGGTCAGCAGTTCAAAACTACCAGCTGTTTCGTGGGAGAAAGATGAGGCTTTCTGCTCCTGTAAACATTTACAGCCTCGGAAACCCTGCACAGGGTCACACTATGAGTCGGAACCGACTCCACGGCACACAGCCACCACCAACAGGTAGCATTCAACAACATCAATATGTCCAAAGCAGCCTTGGTGACTCAATGAGGTAAACAATGGGCTTCTAACTGCAAGGTTGATGGTTTAAAACCCCCCATCCCTTATCAGTAAAAGATAAAACTGTCTGCTACTATAAAGCTTTACAGTCTCAGAAAACCCATGTAACAGTTCTACTCTTGTCCTATAGGGTCACTACAAGTCATAATTGACTCCATAGCAGTAGGCATATATATCCAACTGTGAACTCACATACATATTCACATATATAATTAGTTTTTTCTCCCTCCTCCTTTTCATATTATTTCAATAAGGACAAGGAATGATGGTTAACTTTAAGCTTTTGTTTTTTGTTGTTGATAAGTGCCATCAAGTCAGTATTGACTCATAGTGATCCTATGGATTGCTCAAACTATGCCATTCTCACAATTGTTACTTTGCTTGAGCCTGTTGCTGCTGACACTGTGTCAATCCATCTCATTAGGGGTCTTCCTCTTTTTCACCGACATTCCACCTTACCAAATATGATGTCCTTCTCCAGGGATTGGTCCCTTCTGATAATATGTCCAAAGTATGAAACACAAAAGTCTTGCAGTCCTGACTTCTAAGGAGTATTCTGACTGTACTTCTTCCATAACAGATTTGTTTGTTCTTCTGTCAAACTTTTTATTTTCTTCTCCAACACCATAACTCAAATGTAACAATTCTTCTATGGTATTCTTTACTCATTGTGCAACTTTCACATGCATATGTTGTTGTTGTTGTTGTGAAGTGCTGCTGAGTCGATTCCAACCCATAGCAACCCTGTATAGGGTTTCTGAGGAGCAGCTTGTGAGTGAACATGCATATGAAGTCATTGAAAATACCCTGGCTTGTGTCAGGCTTAGTCCTCAAACTGGTATCTTTGCTCTTGAACACTTTAAAGAGATTTTGTGGAGCAGGTTTGCCTAATGCAATACATCATTTGATTTTCTGACTGTTGCTTCCATGAGCATTGATTGTAAATCCAAGGAAAATGAAGTCTTTGACAACTTCAGTCTTTTCTCCATTTATCATAATGTTATTTGTTGGTACAGTGTTGAGGATTTTTATTTTCTTTACATTGAAGTGCAATCCATAGTGAAGGCTGCAGTCTTTGATCTTCATCAGTATTTCATGACCTCTTTGCTTTCATCAGCAAGCAACGTTGTATAATCTGTCTATCTTAGGTAGTTAATGAATCTTCCTCAAATCCTGATGCCACGTTCTTCATATAATCCAGCTTCTTGTATTATTTGCTTAGCGTACAGATTGAAGTGTGGTAATATGATCCAACCCTGGTGTAAACCTTTCCTGATTTTAAACCACTCAGTGTCCCTTGTTCTGGCATTCTCGGCTTTCGGCCAAAATCTATATGACGTCAGTAAGGATATTCCTCATTCCACGCCCTCTTCTGAATCCAGCTTGAATTTCTGGCAGCACTCTATAGATGTACTGCTTCAGTCATCTTGAGTTCTCTTCAGCACAAGTTTACTCGCATGTGACATTAATGACACTGTTCAATGATGTCTGCATTCTGTTGGGTCACCTTTCTTTATAATGGCCACAAATATGGATCTCTTCCAATAGTTTTGGCCAGGTAGCTATCTTCCATATTACTTAATATAGACCAATGCTGATTGGACATCTTCCTTTAATACCACTGGTGCTTGCTCATATGGTACCTCTTGAAATGACTGACCACCAATCAATTCTTTTTGCTAACGGGAGTGCAAATTTGTACACGCACATTAGGAATTTGTTTCTCAATATCTACAAATGACTCAACAGCACTTAACAAAAACAACAAACACCTACCCTGACCTCTAGTGTGGTATTGCAGGACACATTGTTGTTGTTGTTAAGTGCCGTCAAGTCGGTTCCGACTCATAGCGACCCTGTACAGGGTTTCCAAGGGTGTAAATCTTTACGGGAGTAGAAAGCCTCATCTTTCTCCTGCGGAGCGGCTGGTAGTTTCGAACCGCTGACCTTAAGGTTCGCAGCCCGATTCGTAACCACTACGCTACCAGAGCAGGACACATAGTGAACTGTTAATCACAAGGTCAGCAGTTCAAATTCACCAACTGTGCTCAGAAACCCTATGTAGGGTTGCTATGAGTCAGAACACAACAACAAAAGCACACCTACCTTATAATCCAGAAATTCCACCAGAAAACATATATAAGAATATTCACAGAAGCTTCCATTTGAATAGCTGAATACTGTTCATCAACAACACAATGGAATACTAATCTACTATGGTACACATAAGGTCACTAGGATTCAGAGTTAACTCCAAGACAACAGGTTTTTTAAACGAGCATTTTACTGAATGTATGTTATACATCAGACTCCTGGTGTGGCACTGTAGGATCATCACTGCGCTACGAATCACAAAATCACAAAATCGGCAATTCAAACCCACCAGGTGCTCCTGGGAAACCCTATACAGGGTTAGCTGTGAGTTGGAACTGACTCAATGGCGCTTAATAACAGCAACATTATATTTCAATAATTTAAGAAAAGAAAAGAAAAAAAGGATTAAGTGTATATATCTGTTATCAACTGGCACTTTATTATATGGAAGTTATACTTCAATAAAGTTTTTAAAAATGATTTTGGTTTACATACCTGTCTTTTGAGTCCTGGCGTAGGAAAAGAACTCACTGCTGGGCTTACAGAATGTGCCCTTTGGTTGTTTAAATTATTATATATTCCTGAGTGTTTTTGTGTACATCCAAAATAACCAAAAAACAGAGGGAATAGAAGGAAATACTGTTGAATGATGACAAATGGAGGAGATTGTAATCATTTCAATGAAACAATGGTGTAAAACTGATATTCTTCCATGTAAGCTATCACTCAATTCACAATAAAAACTTAAAAAGAAATGACTGCTGACTTAAAAGGCTGGCACAGTTCAAACCAACCTGCCATTTCTTGGAAACCCTATACTAGGTCGCTATGAGTTGGAACCAACTTTGAAAGCACTTATAAACAACAACCAGTCTTCTAGGAGAAAATTCAGGGTATTTTTAAAATTTTCTAACGATTTTGAAAAAGGAAAGGTAAAGAACAACCAGATAGATAATAATTCATTAACTTTTCAGGAGTCCTTGCTTAGAGAAAATCCATTTGTCTAAAAAGCCAGAAGCACCCAATCATCTAAGATAACATCTCACAATCCTTGACTTCTTTATATTCCAATCTTAATATGGTTGGAATAACAATTATTGATTGAGTTTTGAATTTGAAACAACTTATCTTCTTTCAATTTCAAGAATAAATAAGGAAAATGTCCTTGAAAGTTGATTTTAAATACAAAGTTAGCCTGAATGACTAGAATCTTTACTTTCTATCTTGATAGTCCATGGTTCAAAATTCAAAATACCCATTTGAGCTCTATAATTACTTAAATGTACATGTTAGAAAATAAATAACAACTCTTATCTAGGCTGACAAGGGAAACCTAATTTATTTGCAAAAGCAATTATTAGAAAAAATAGGAGAATTTGATTCTTCACATGTTTTATTATAACATTCTTATTTCTTTCCTGATATTCCATGACACCAAGGTGAAACTATTTTAAATCATTGTACTTTGCCTTAGTTAACTATTGTTGTCGCTGTTGTTGCTTTTGTTAAGTGACATCAAGTCGGTTTTAACTCATAGTAACCCTAACCCTGTATAGGGTTTCCAAAGCTATAAATCTTTGCAGGAGCAGAAAGCCTCATGTTTCTTCTGTAGAGCAGATGATGTGCTTGAACCACTGAGTTTGTGGTTCACAGTCCAGTGCTTATTCTCTAGAGCCATACAAGTGGTGGTCTTAACAAACAGAAATGTATTTGGTCATAGTAGAGGTGGCTAGAAATCTGAAATCAGGATATATACAGGTCTTACAGGACGATTTTCTCTCTGTCAGTCAGGGAGGAAGTTCCTTGTCGCTCCTAGGCAATCTTCATGTTGCTTGGCATCTCTTCCCCAGAGTCGGCCTCCTAGCTTGCTGGTTTAATTACTTTTATATCTCAAAAGAAATTGACTCAAGACACATCCTACAGTAATCTAGCCTCATTAACATAAATAAAACAATCCATTCCCAAATGGGACTCTAACCATATGCACAGAGATTAAAATTTACAATATATTTAGGGAGGGGGGGTTGAGGCAATCCGTAAAAGACTTGTTGGCAATACCAGTCCAAATGGGCTAGTCCATCATTAGACAGAAGATGTCATTTTAAGTTTCTAAACCAGTGCATTAATTTTTAAAAGCCAACCAAAACACTGACCTCAGTTTACCATTAGAATGAATTTCATTAAGATTAATGTCAATACTGTCCAAAATTAACAAATAGAAGTATTTAGCACTCAGCTAAAATCCCATAATCATTAACAATGGTCTTTACTCCTCTCTTCTATACACTATAATTCTTAAGACGAATCTTCATTTTGGAAATAATAATGTTGTTATTGTGAAGTGCCATCGAGTCAGTTTTGACTCATAGCAACCCTGTACAGGGTTTCTGAGGGGCAGCTTGTGAGTTTGAGCTGCTAACCTTGCAATTCAAACAACTTTGCAATCCAGTGCTTATCCTAACAATGCCACACCAGGACAATAATAAATGCAGTGTAAATGATGTCAAGGTATTAGGATTCATTCATTCATGTAATAATGGCTTAAAGTGTTTTTTTAAAGTAATAGAAGGTTTTATCTGTATCTTTTTTTGATGAATCTTAATGGCTTAAAATTTTAAACATTAATTTTACAGTTTAAGACTAAACAGTTACCCAGCAGAGCTGTATGCATGTTCAGCCGTTGCTATTAAAATTGTATCACTTGTGTTTTCCCCTGTGTCACTTCAATACTTCTATGCTGTTATCTCACAACATACAGTTAGAACATTAAAAAAACTATTGAATAATGAAGTGTATTTTTCAAAGAGCGGTAAAATCAGCATGGACCCTGAGAAAGGTAATGATGAATCTGTCCTGGCATTTTTATGCAGATACTTATTATTGTGAGGCAATAAGAGTTTGGGGGAGTGCTGATTGGGTACTTGAGGATGTACCTCATTTGGTGTGTTTCTAATTTTGATTATAAATAACCACTAGAGATGTTCTTATATGTGAGTTTTTGTGGACATATGATTTTAATTTGAATAAATTCTTCAAAGTAGATATGTTGGGTCACAGTGTATTTGTATTTTAACTATAGGATCCTGCCTGACTACTTTCCTAAGTACTTTTGTAGTTCCAAAGTGCCATACTAGTGCCTTGGTTTAAGAACCCAGTTCTACATCAAAAGGTTGGCAGTTCCACCTGCTGCTCCATAGGAGAAAGAGGTCTACTGCCATAAAAATGACAGCTTTGGAAACCCTGTGTGGGCAGTACAGCTTTGTCACATATATAAGGTTGCTGTGAATCAATTTGACAGCAACGGGTTTATATTCCCATCAGCAAAGTGTTATAATTCTGGTTGCTCCATCTCCTCACCAATATTTGGTGTAATCGATTTTTAAAATTCCAGGCATATAGCTCTTTATGACAGAGTCCTAGTGTGGCACCAAAGGATAAGCACTTGACTTCAAGGTCAGTTTGAACCTCAATATGGGTAGTTCAACCTCACCAGTCACTCCTCAGAAACTCTGTACAGGGTCTCTATGAGTCGGAACTAGCTCAGCATGACTTAACAACAACCACCTAGGAATTAAAGAAAGACTTGATTTCAAATAAACTTTTTATTTTAGAATAGTTTTAGACATACAGTAAAGTTAAAAAGACAATACAGAGTTCCTATAGGGTACCATAGGATAAGCACTTGACCTCAAGGTCAGTTGGAACTGCAAGGTCAGTGGTTCAAACTCACCAGCCGCTCCTCAAAACCCTATACAAGGCCACTATGAGTCGGAACCGACTCTATGGCACTTAACAACAACAACCGCATATACCAGGAACCCAGTTGTTACTATCCGATTTTCATATGAGTATGTTACTATTAACCAAGCTCTGCATTTCATTTGCATTTCATTAGTTTTCCTCTAATGTTCAGGATACTGTCATTATCTTACATTTACTTGTCATGTCTCCTTAGCCTCCTCAAGTCTGACTGTTTTATAGATTTTCCTTGGCTTAGATGACCTTGACAGTTTTGAGGAGTAGTGGCTGGGTACTTGAGCATGCCCCTTATTTGGGTTTGCCTCAGGTTTTTTCTCATGTTACTGATTTTGAACACATCAAAATTTAAAATGCTCAGCTCAAGGTTGCCTGTTAGGACAAATACTCAACAAAAAAAATCACTATTCTGGAATTTTAAATCCAGACTGCAGAGAGAGAGAACCTGCGCAACAGGAAAGTAAAGTTGAGCACCTTGGCTGAGAGACAAACCAACAGGACCCTGGGTAAAGCAAACCTGAGGAAAACTGAGAGGCCAATCCTTATCTTCCCATTCCTCTCTTCTTTGTGACTGCCAAGGAAAAGCTCAGTAGAAGCTGGGAGAAAACAGATCTGGCATCTGTTATGTCATAGGCATCGCTCTGATGTTAAAGTTCAACCACAAAATCTGTGTTGACCACTGCTATTCCATAATGCCACTCATTTATACTATAATCACTTTTGCCCTTTTTTATTCCAATTTCAGTCAAAGTAGTTTATGTATTCTTTTTGGTAAGCTGTCTCTAATTATTCTTTAAAAAAATGAAAGGAAAAAAGTGACTCAGTCAGGGTTCCAGCAGGAAACAGCATGATCAATGGAGTAACTGAGCAGAGTTTAATCAAGGGATTATCTATAAAGATGAGAGCAAAGAAACCAAGAGATGGTACAGTATTCTGGGGATAGTGACAAAGGGGAGCTGTTCCCAGAACCAGACTTGGAAGGGGAAGAAGACATTGCCAGACCCAGAAACATCAACAGGTAGTGTAATCTCGCTGGACAGGAGCAGTAACCATCTGCTGAAATTCAGTCAAACTGCCTAAGACACAGTCTACCTGCCTCGACCCAGCAGGGAGGAAGCTGGAGAATAAAGCTCTCTATACTGTATCCTCCTTCTGCCCTCTGATCCAGCTAAAGCCATTCAATGGCTGAAAACAAAGACACCAGAAACCAAAGGAGTTTATTGAGGTTTTCCACACAGATCAGCTTTCCAGGGCACAGAACAGGGTGAGTTAGGATGGAAATGGATCTGGAGGGGTTAGTGAAAGAAATGCAGTTCAGGAAGGAGAACAAGCCTGGCTTATGGCCTTCATAAGACTATGTGAGGGTCAGGGAAAAAGAGGAAGCCTTCTAACAGGATGGATTGGCACAGTGGCAGCAGCAATGGGTTCAAGCATAGTAACGATTGTGAGGATGGCACAGGACCAGGCGGTGTTTAGTTGTGTTGTGCATAGGATTGCTATGAGTCAGAACCGACCTAATGCCACCTAACTACAACAAAGCTATATGCACTTAGATATTTGTATGTATGTCTTATTATACATACTGTATTGTGAACTCCTTGAAATCAGGAATAGTGGTTTACAGAAAGAATTGGATGCCCCACACAAACCTCCTAGTAAGTATTCAAGGTAGATTTGGAAGAAAAGATTGAACAGGCCCTTCTCAGCTATTGGTCAGGACAGAACTTAGGTCTATCTCAGCATGATTCTGCTTCAATGAAAACTCACACACATGACACATGAGTGAACTCAACCCTGACAGAGCAGCACTCAGAAACAGAGGCAGATGAGGCTAGTCCTTTCCATGTGAAAGAGTGATCAATACTCTCTCTAGAACTAGAGAGAAGTTCTAGAGGTCATTCTACCCAACAGCCACACTGACCACCAAGCTCTGCCTGACACTCCCACCTAAAAGCCGGGCAGAGTTTGTGATCATAGGTGAGTATGTAATCAATGACCTTGTAACAAAGACCTAAGAACAAGATCATCCCGCTCCAAACTTTGTAGCCTTCGTAGATTAATAACAAAATTAAAATTCATTCAAATTTGATGCCATTTCTTCAAATTATTGCTGTCATCAAGTTCATTTCAATTCATGGTAAGCCTGTGTATGCTGAGGAGAAGTGCTACACAGGGATTTCAAGGTGGTAAGCTTTCAAAAGCAGATTGCCAGACTTGTCTTTTGAAGCATCTATGGGTGGGTTTAAACTGCCAACATGGTGCGTGGGCCCTGGAGTCACAGTAATGGCCCTGTGTCCTACCACCTCCACTCCCATCTCCATCCACTGGAAGGAACACGGAGTTGGAAGTCTCTGGTTTTCATTTCATTTTTTTCCCCCCAAAGGTTTACTTTCAGTGTCTGAGCTAAGTCTCTTACCCACAAAGCCCAGTTTACAGTACAAGCACTTAATTATTTGCACCACCCATAGATAATATTGCATAATCTCTCTTGCTTAAAGTCTATAAAACCTCTCGGTTCCAAAATCTTCATAGAAAAAAGCAGGTATATATCAAACACCTAAAGGAGGTACTTCACAAAAGCACATGGGAAAATGGAATTAAATAATAATGGATGCATGGAGGGGATTGTAACCATAGCAATGAAACAATATATGATAGGATGAATGTAAAACTAATGTTCTCCCATGTAAACTATAACATAATTCACAATAAAACATTTTTTTTTAAAAAGTGGTCACCAAAAAAAAAAAAAAAAGGCATGGAGGAAGCTTAGCTATGAGAAAGCCAAGCACTATCACAAGGAATACAGGCAGATGTACAAAACTGAGGTTCGAATGACTAGGATGACAAGAGAAGCAGGCAACTTCTCTGGGCCTGGAGAAACCAAGCTGGCTATCATCAGCATCAGAGGAATCAGTAGTGGGAGCCCTAAGGTTTCAAAGGCCTCACAGCTTCTTCACCTGGACCAGAGCTTCAATGACACCTTTGTTAAACTCAACAAAGCTTCAATGAACATGCTGAGGATCATGGAACCATATATTGCATGGGGGTACCCAAACCTGAAGTCAGTGAAGGAACTCATCTACAAGCATGGTTATGCCAAAACTAATCAGATGAAAATTGTTCTGATGTAGAACTCAGTGATTGCACCATGTCTTGGTAAATATGGCACCATCTTCATAAAGGATCTGATTCATGAGATCTGGACTGTCAGGAAATGTTTCAAAGAAACAAATCATTTCCTGTGGCTCTTCAAACGATCTTCTCCATGTGGTGGAATGAAGAAAAAGACCACCCATTTTGTAGAAGTTGGAGATGCTGGCAACAGGGAAGGCCAGACCAACAGCCTTATTAGAAGGATGAACTAAGATATCTACCATGATTATTTTGGTAATCTGGTCATCTAAGAAGACAATAAATGCTTTCAAATGGATTTAAAAAAAAAATGATAATGGAATTTTCCCAAGAACTTTCTGGAGCTCCCTTGTGTATCTTCCCTTATCACCCACTATTTACATAATCCTAAGTAAACACCCTGGTGTGATGCTTTAGGATAAACTGTGGACTGCTAACCACAAAGTAAGAGGTTCAGACCCACAAGCCGCTCCTTGGAAACCCTATACAGAGTTGCTATGAGCTCTGGTAGTGTAGTGGTTACTGATCGGGCTGCGAACCTCAAGGTCGGCAGTTCAAAACTACCAGCTGTTCTGTGGGAGAAAGATGAGGCGGTCTGCTCCCGTAATGATTTACAGCCTTGAAAACCCTGTACAGGGTCGCTATGGGTCAGAATCGACTCGACAGCACTTAACAACAGCGAGTCAAAAGTGATACGACACTTTATAACAAAAAGTAACCATCTTCATATAGTCTCTTCTCTCTTCTCTTTCCCTGCTCTTGCCATCTTTCTCCATGGAACGTACCACTCTGCATTCCTCACCAGAGAGACTACCAATGCCATCTTTTTTTTTTAAGGTTTTTATTGTGGATTGAGTGAAAGGTTTCAGGGCACATCATCGGTTTCACATTCAAACATTCATATACCTTGTTTCATTACATTGATTATAATCCCCTCCACATACCATCAATTAGCAGAGTTTCTCTCTACCCTCTTTAGCTTTTTTTTGTGTGGGGGGGGCGGGGGAAACTTTGCCTTTTTGGAATTTACAGTCTCGGCTTTTAGGGAAGGTTTTTACATTTATCTGTGGGTATCCAGGGCTCATGTATGGAATTACTAACCAGCATAACTGAATAATCAGATAAGGGACATTTTGCTATGTCTACTAGGTGGCTAAAGTCTGATCCTCAGAGCCTATGGTTTGGACGGTCAGCAACGCTTGGGCCCACAGGGCCTTGAACTCCTGACCGGGTCTGCACGGTCTGCATCAGATTCCCCCTTATTTATTATTTGTTTAAGGGACGCTGCCTGTCTTAGGCGGTCAGTGCGAATTCCTCAGTCTTACCCGTCATCGAAACTCACTGCAGCATGGCAATGGCTCCAATGCCATCTTTTTTAAGAACAGAAAGATACCTTCCTATTTTTTCTAATTCCTCCTAGACCAGCATCATACTGGCAACACAGTAAATACTTAACAAATTCATGAACTGAATGTGCTATGTGTAGATGCCTTTACATTTAATGAAAAATACCCTTCCTTCTTTTTAGAAATATGAAAGGTTGAAAGACTACAGGAATGACATTTACGTTTCATTACAACTGTGCTGTCAATAAAATTCAAAGTACCTGGCCAAATAAAACATGAATTATCTACTCCAAAAAATAAAGAATACTAAATACAAGATAATTCAAAATCAAATCTTCTCAGTGATTTGGAAATGAGCTATTTATTATCCTTACCATACCAGGGATCTAAAACAGATTATTTAATATTATTATTTATTGAAGGAGATGATCAACAATTATATAATGTTTATCAAAATGGGTTTATACAGTGACTGGTTTGAGAGAAAAAAGTAGCCTATAAAACTTAGGGTACAAAATAATTTAAAACAAGCAAAGAAAATGAAGATTTTTTTCCCCATAGTTTTTAAATCATTTGTTAATTTCATTATTACTCAACATATTATTAAATTTAATAATATGAGAAGCAAATCTTAAAAACATTAACCTCATCTCTCGGTCCCTACTTGTAAAATATCTAATTCTTTTCCCTCCTCATCATCCATCTTAGAACATGAATGGCTTTCTTATTCAAGACCATGGCTTTTGCCATATGCCCAATACCACTCACTCCCACCTCCTCTGGAATCTGACCCACGTGTTGTCCTCTCCCGTCTATTGCCATCTTGGCATCATTGTTTGATCTTTATTATCAGCTATATTATTTTCTTAAGGAGCTCTGGTAGCGTAGTGGTTACGAATCGGGCTGCGAACCTTAAGGTCAGCGGTTCGAAACTACCAGCCACTCCGCGGGAGAAAGATGAGGCTTTCTACTCCCGTAAAGATTTACACCCTTGGAAACCCTGTACAGGGTCGCTATGGGTCGGACCCGACTCGATGGCACTTAACAACAACAACAACATATTATTTTCTTAAGACTACTATGGAGATCTGGTGTGGTACTTGTAGTATAAGCACTGGACCACTAATCACAAGGTCGGCAGTTCAAACCCACCAGTTGCTTCTCAGAAACCCTATATGAGGGTCACTGTGAGTCAGAACTGACTCGATGGCACTTAACAACACAACAACAAGACTACCATAATTATCCAAAACTGGGTGGCTTAAAACTACAGAACGTTATTCTCTCATAGTACTAGAAGCTATAAAAGTCTGAAATCAAGGTGTTGGCAAGCCATGATCCCTCCAAAGGATCTAGGGAAGAATCCTTCTCTTGACTCTTCCTTGCTTTGGGGGGCTCCTGGCAATCCTTGGTGTTCCTTGACATCTTTTCCATCTCTGCCTCCATCATCACTTGGTCTTCTTTCCTATGTCAGTTCTGTGTCTCATCTCTTCTTAAAAAAAAACACCAGTCATTGGGTTTAGGGCTTAACTTAATTTAACCTAACTAGTTGCATCCACACACACAACTGGTATGGCACTGTAAGATCAGCATTGGACCATGAACCACAAGGTCAGCAGTTCAAACCCACCAGCTGCTCCTCAGAAACTCTATTCTGGGTCACCATGAATCAGAACCGACTCAATGGCTCTTAACAACAACAACAGTTGCATCTGCACAGACCTATTTCCAAATAAGGTCACATTTTGAGGTTCCAGATGAACATGAATTTTGGAGGGACTCTTTTCAGTCCACTTCACCAGAAAGTATATATGCCTTCTATATATACATAGACAGGATGTTGTTGTTGTTAAGTGCCATTGAGTCGGTTCGACCCATAGCAAATCTATATAAGGTTTCCGAGGAGTGACTAGTGAGCTTGAATCACCGACTTTGCAGTTCAAATAGCTTTGCAGTCTGGCGCATTAACCCACAGTGCCACACCAGGATATATGTCACTAAAACACTTTTGAAAATAACATTTAAAAAAAGACTCTCTTTAGCATGTACAAGTCCTTGTAGTCACTACTACATTGCTTTCCTCGCCTCATTTACAAAAGATTTGCTGTTCTAGCCACAGCCATCTCAATTTCCTGACCCCCTCCCTCCTCCCTTTACTCTGCTGATGACATTCTATTTCTTTCCTGGCTTTTTAAGGACTTTTCTTTTTAAAAATAATTTTATGCCATTTTCAGAGGATTGTTAAGTCTATTTATGAAAATGGACTTACTTGGCTTAATATATTTATAAAATGTCATCTTAATTTAACATTTAAGTATTTTTACCTTATGACAACCAATCTAGTCATCAACTTCTTCTAGATTAATAAATACACTCATGGAATTTTAGGTTACAAATCCTCAACTTTAACATGGTCTAAAAGTTTGTAAGCTATGTTTCTTTAAAACACAGAACTTGATCTCTGTCATTAACATTATCTAATCTATCACTCACTATTGTAAGAGAACTATAGGGGATAAGGAGTTCTGGTGTGGTGCTGCAGGATAAGCACTGGACTTGTGGTTCAAATACACCAGCCACTCCTCAAAGAACTTACATAAGGTCACTATGAGTCAGAACCAACTCAACAGCACTTAATAACAACAACAACAACAGGACACAGAGAGTCCTGGTATGGAGCTATAGAATAAGTACTGAGCTGTTAACCACAAGGTTAGTGGTTCAAACCCACCAGCCACTCCTCGGAAACCCTATAAAGGGTCACCATGAGTCAGAACTGACTTGACAGAACTTAGCAACAACAATAGGGAATAAAGGAAGTTGGTGAATATAGGCTAAACAATGGGCTTCGAAGCACATGGTGGAGGGCTGGAGCCAACCAGTCACTCTGCAGGGAATCCACCAGCTGCTCCACAGAAGAAAGATGAGACTTTCTGCTCCTGCAAAGATTTACAACTCTAGAAACCCTATACAGGGTCACTATGAGTTAGTTCCAACTGGACGGCACATAGTAACAACAGCAACAATGTAGGAGATAAATAAAAGATCCCAATCTATTACAGTTTCTGTAATGTAATTTAGAAAAACATTGATATAAAACATGTGTCTGTGTACAAAAACAGGTTGGCCTTTATCCTCCATGTATATTCAAATGTGTATACTTGCAAATTCACAACTAAGACCAACAAGGCCCTTGTTGTTGTTGATAAGTGCCATTGAGTCAGTTTGCCTCATAGTAGCCATTATTTAGTATTTTTGGTATTATAGTCAGGAATTCCACCACTCTTCTGTCAGTTCAGCCTACTGTGGCAGCTTTTGTTTTGCTGTGATGCTGGAAGCTATACCACCAGTATTTTAAATACAAGCAGAGTCTCCCACGGTGGATAGGTTTCAGCGGACCTTCCAGACTAAAACAAACTAGGAAAAAGGAGACACAGACTCTTTCTGAATGGTTAGCCATTGAAAACTTTATGAAAAACAGCAAAACCCTGCCTGATGTAGTGCCCAAAGATGAGTGCCTCAAGTTGGAAGGCATTCAAAATAAAACCGGGGTAGCACTTCCTCCTCAAAGTAGAGTTAACCATAATGACATGAATGGAGCAAAGCTTTCTGGACCTTCATTTGCTGATGGGAAACAACTCAAATTGAGTAGAAACAGCTGCAAACATCCATCAATTATCAGAACATGAAATATATGAAGTATGAATCTAGGAAAATAGAAAGTTGTCAAAAATAAAATGCAACACATTCAGATCAATATCCTAAGGCATTAGTGACTTGAAATGAACTGGTATTGGTCATTCTGAGTTAGACAATCGTAAGATTTACTTTACTGGGAACGACAAATTGAAACGGAATGCTGTTAAATTCATTGTCAAAAAGAACATTTCAAGATCTATCTTGAAGTAAAATGCTGTCTGTGATAAGATAATATCCATATATCTACAAGGAAGACCAGTTAATACCACTATTATGCACCAGCCACTAAAGCCCATGATAAAATTGAAGAATTCTATCAACTGATTCAGTCTGAAATTAATAAACATGCAATCAAGATGCACTAATAATTACTGGTGATTGGAATGAAAAGGTTGGAAACAATGAGGAAGGATCAGTAGTTGGAAAATATGGTCTTGGATGCAGAAATTATGCCGGGGATTGCATGACAGAATTTTGCAAGACCAACAACTTATTCATTGCAAATATCATGTTTAAACAACATAAAAGGCAATTATACACATGAACCTTACTGGATGAAATACACAGGAATCAAACTGACTATACCTATGGTGAAAGTTATCTAAGTGAAAAAGCTCCATATCATCAGCCAAAACAAGGTCAGGGACAAACTATGGAACAGACCATCCATTACTCATAAAAAAGTTCAAGAGAAAGGCAGGAGAAAATTAAAGCAAGACTACAAGAGCCAAAATAGGATCTTAAATATACACCTGAATTTAGAGACCATCTCAAGAGCAAATTTGACGCATTATGCACTAATGACTGAAGATCACAAGAGTTGTGCAATGACGTCAAGAACATCATAACTGAAAGAAAGCAAAAGGTCATTTAAAAGACAGGAAAAAAAAAGACCAAAATAGATGACACAAGAAACTTACTCTTGAACATGTTGAAACTAAAGTGAAGGAAAGATATGAGGAAGTAAAAAAGGTGAATAAAACATTTCAATGGGGAGAACAAACAAGATGGCAGATCCGGTGGACGTGTAGTACAGAACTCCGCCAACAACAACACAGAATACCCGACCAAGCAGGCTCAGGGGATGGTCACAGAACTCTGAACCACATATAAAGGAATACTTAGAAGGTTGAAAGGCTCACAGCTGGGGGAATTTGTGGCAGAACCAAGAAATCTATTGCTTTCTAGTCCAGGACACTGGGCTACTCCAGGAGCCGCCATCTTGGGTGAGACCACATGGAGGAAGGATCGGAGCATCCACAGACGCCCGGCAGAACCGATGAGATAAAGGTGTGGACATTCTTTCTTTTGGTATCTGTTCATTGGTCCATTGCTGTCTGCGCATCTCCATTCTGGTGACTAGAGGGGTGCTTGAGATACTGGGCACCCCAGCCCCACCCTCGGAGGGTTCTACTACGCATGCACACAGATCTCCTCGAAATTTAAAGAGACAGTTTCCAATTAAAACCATACGGCCACAGGGGAGAACAAACAAGATGGCGGATCAGGTGGACGTATACCAGAGAGCTCCGCCAACAACAACATAGAATACCCGACCAAGCAGTTTCAGGGGATGGTCCCAGAACTCTGAACCACATATAAAGGAATACTTA
>NW_006408848.1:1226532-1227832 GCF_000296735.1 Chrysochloris asiatica
CCAGGATAGGGTTTCTTAGGAATGCATGGTGGGTTTGAACCGCCCACCTTCCAGTTAGTTGGCCGATGCTTATCCTACAGCGCCACACCAGGACTCTAAAGAAAACTCTTCCACATAAGAAAGCATTTTTTAAAAAGAAAGCATACACACAACATACACAAAAGCATATAAAATAAAATTACAGGCAACCAAACTTATCAGTTATAATACATGTGACTGCATTTAATTTACTTTATCAAGACTTAATAAAAATAAAAACAATAAGGTTTTTTTCTGTAATTTCCAAGTTGCTTTCAACTAAGATGTTTCAATTTTGTAGTTATAAAACTGATATGGTTAAAAAGCATTATGGAGCGGGGGAAGCTAACCAGATCTGTTTTGACATTATATCTCACATCTCTCTAATCCTGTTTTCTCATCTTTATAACATACTAATACACGGCGCAGTAGGCTAATGCGTCAGACTGCAAACTTGTTTGAACTACAAGGTCAGTGGCTCAAGTTCACCAGCTGCTCCTTGGAAACCCTATACAGGGTCACTATGGGTCAGAATCGACCCGATGGTACTTAACAATACATAAAAACGTTACTCACAACTTCGAGGGCTACCATATGGACTAATTATATAATGAAATGGAAAGAGCTCAGCAAAGTTGCCTTGTACTAAGTATTACTCAATACATGCTACTACTTTGATAACAATCCTCAGGAATAGCTGCTGGTGATGCTATAGCATAAGCACTGGAATGCTAACCACAAGGTCAGCAATTCCAACACATCAGTCACTCCAAGGGACAAAGAGAAGCCTTTCTGCTGCTGTAAAACAGATTTACCATCTCAGAAACCCTATACAGGGAGGCTGTGAGTTCAGAATTGACCAAAGGGTTTGGTTTTAGGTTTGACACTACACTACAGTTAACATATAGAAAATATGCAGAGGAATATAATCATGTGCTACATAATTCTCAATACTAATTGAGATCATAATAATGTTTACAAAAATATGTTGTTGTTGTGGTTAAGTGCCGTCGAGTCGGTTCCGACCCATAGCGACCCTGTACAGGGTTTCCGAGGGTGTATAAGAAGCAAAAACAACCTGTTTCTGGTTAGCAAACTGTTAACAGAGAAAAAAAGTTCAGACATGGAAAAGGACACTTCACAGAGTCAACCGGCTCAAAGTTAGTGAAAGGCCTTTTATTCAGGAGACAATGTAAAAACATCAGTTAATTGAATAGTGGAGTACATACTGGTGAGATAGAGAAGAAAAGAAACTGAGTAATGTCTTTTTTTTTTTTTTTTT
>NW_006408848.1:1229217-1230117 GCF_000296735.1 Chrysochloris asiatica
CTACTGTAAAAGACTAAGAAAAAGAACCCATACTAAAGGGGAGTGGGGAGATTCCTTGCTGGTTAACCGGGATGTGGAGGGTGAGTGAGGGGAAGGTGAAGCACAGAATAGACACATGATAGGTTGGGTGCTAGGGAGGGGGGCAATACAAAAAAGGGAGAGGGAAATGGAAGAACAAAGCAGATGGGAAAACAGGCAGGTTTGCATGGGCTAAGGGGGACAGAGGTAAATAATGATGTATGCACAACCTTGGAATAACAGGGCTCTGAGATACAGGGATTGAGACATGGTTGGAATGTGCAAAAGGGGGGAAATAATGTTGGGATGCTTGGCTGTCTTTTGAATCTTGGTTTCCCTGAATACCATTATAAAACAGACACTTGAGGGGAAGGGAAAGGAATAGCCAGAAATATCACCATAGAAAGCTTGTAAGTCCAGCTTCTGCCTATAACTGATTGGAATACATAAAATGGGGCTACAACTTGCCCAGTGAAAGAGGCTTCCGTGGAGCCTCTGCATTACATAAGACCATAGGTGGAATCCTGAACTGCATCCAGAATCTTCTGAGGTGGGAAATTTCCACTGGAAAGGACAAGCAGACCAGTCTGGAGAGGCTACAAGAACAGAGGATACTTCTTGAAAGAAAGACAGACAGGAAAAATACAAAACAATATAGGCAGTCTGACTGATTACTACAAGAACAAGCAGGTTGCTCGCTGAGGAGACATCAAGGCAAGTGGTCGGGTCCCCTCAGGGCAAACCCCCTTCCAAGACTAACACTCAATGGGAATACACACTCTGATTGGTGACCATGTCGTCACCGAGAAGGGGAAGTGAGGGAAAAACAGCAATGTAGCCGCGAGCTAAACCCTACAACATTTAATAGACTACTGTGAACCC
>NW_006408848.1:1231540-1244671 GCF_000296735.1 Chrysochloris asiatica
ATTGATGGACTCAAGTGTGGCAGCGGTAGTGAGGTTGGCCCACGATCGGACATTGTTTCGTTCTGCTGTGCATGGGGTCGCTATGAGTTGGTTCCAACTAGATGGCACCTGACAAAAACAACAACCCTCATCAAAAGACTTAACCAAAGGAATAAAAAGAGTACCTACAAATAGGGGAGAAAATTTTGTCAACTACATATCTAACAAGGGTCTAATCCTGGTGTGGCACTGTGGACCAATGTGCTGGACTGTAAAGCCATTTGAACTACAAAGTCCTCCTCGGAAACCCTATACAAGGTCGCTATGGGTCGGAATCGACTTAACAACAACAAATGAGTCAGAACTGACACAACAGCACTTAACAACAACAATCTTTAAAACAGAGAAATAACTCCAACACCTAAACCATAAAAAGACAAACAATCCAATAAACAATCAGCAAAGGGCATTAGTAGGCACTTCATCAAAGAAGACATTCAAGCAGCTAGCAAACCAATGAAAAGATGCTTATGATCATTAGCCATTAACAAACTACAATGGAGACAATTCTGACTCATAGTGACGCAACTGTTATTGTTAAGTATTGTTAAGTCAGTTCTAACTCACAGTAACCCTGTACAGGGTTTCTGAGGAACTGATGGTGGATATGAACCATAGCCCTTTTGGTTAGTAGTCCAGTGCTTACCCTACAGCACCTTACCAGGGCTCCAATGTTGTTGTTAAGTGATGTCAAATCAGTTCCAAATCATAGTGACCCTGTGAAGGGTTTCCAAGGAGCGGCTGGTAGGTTTGAACCACCAATCTTGTGGTGTGCAATCCAGTGCTTATCCCATAACACCACACTAAGACACCAATTGTTGTTGTTATGTGCCGTGGAGTCGGTTCCAACTCATAGCGACCCTATACTGGGTTTCTGAGGCTGTAAATCTTTACGGGAGCAGAAAGCCTCATCTTTCTCCCATGAAACAGCTGGTAGTTTCGAACTGCTGACCAATAGAGAGATGCAAAACAAAACTACAATGAGATACCATGTCACCCCCAGCAAAAGTAACACTGATTTAAAAAACAGAAAACAATAATTGCTGGTGAGGTTGTAGGGAGATTGGAACTCTTAAGCACTGCCGGTAAGGTTGTAATATGGTACTGTCACTATGGAAAAGTTTGACACAACCTTAAAAACTAGAAATAAAACACTAGATGATCCAGTAACCCAACACACCCATCTTTACTGCAGCATTATTTGTAATAACAACCTAAGTGTCCATAATGGATGAATGGATAAACAAAATGTAATACATATATACAACAGAATACAACACACGATAAAGAATAATTGAGTGGGAGGGGGACAGAGGAAAAGTCACTAGACAATGTTGTTGTTTAAGCAGGTAGTGGTTACGAACTGGGCTGCGAACCTTAAGGTCAGCAGTTCGAAACTACCAGCCGCTCCGCGGGAGAAAGATGAGGCTTTCTACTCCCGTAAAGATTTACACCCTCGGAAACCCTGTACAGGGTCGCTATGGGTCGGAACCGACTCGATGGCACTTAACAACAACAAGTACCGTGGAGTCAGTTCCAATTCATAGTGATGGTCTCCCTCATCTGGATGATGTCTCTGTCCTGTTTAAGCCTTAATAAAGGAATCTCTATAAAATACATTTGAATTTGAGGTACTCTCTCCCCTACTACGGAGTCCTGGCATTGGGGGTTGATGCACAGGACTGCAAATCCATTTGAACTGCAAAGTCGATAGTTCAATCTCAACAGTTTCTCCTCAGAAATCCTATACAGGGTTGCTAGGGTCAGAAATGACTCCAAGGTATTTAACAACAATTCCCCTACAACAAACATATGCAAAATCCATTACATTCATTTGAAAGAAGAACAATGAAATTTCATCAGCCATGCCTGTTCCCTCAGTCTCACTTCCTGGGCACTTCTCATAGACTCACTTTCATACAATGAGTCTAATCTTAGTGGCTCATGTGCAATTTTTATACCACACGGCCTATAGACACGAACTTCCATGATCATCTGTTGTTCAACTGATCCAAAGCAAAAGGAATCACAAGTAGTGAGCACTGTATTAATAGCTGATTATGGTAGTTTCCTGAGCCCTGGGCTGTGGCACTGTGGATTAATGCACTGGGCTGCTAAGTCAGTTTGAAACTCAACATTAGCAGTTCAAGCTCACCAGGCTGCTCCTCGGAAACCCTACACAGGGTCACTATGGGTTGGAACTGACTCGACAGCACTTAAGAACAACAACAACATGGCAGTTTCCATGGCAGAGCCTTTCTAAAGGGTTTGTAAATCTAATTGTGACCAGTGTACTAAAGTTTAAATTCTAAAGTACTTGATTTGTAGAAGATTTAAAGTCTACAGTGGAGACCCTAACTCCATTTTGAGTCTTTATAAAAATTTAGAATCCACTTCAGTTCTTCCTGATCATTAAGCAGCAATGTAGCCATGAAAAATCCCAGAAAGCAGGGAGAAGCAGTTTTGCCCTCAGGAAGAGTGTGTTTTGAAGCAGATTGGAACTCCTGACAAACCCTAGGAGGGGCAGGTTTGCCTTCAGGCTTGCAGGGAGAACTGGGAAACTTGCCTGGACATGTCCTTAACAATTTACCAAAAACAGCACCATATTATCTATTGCTGTTGTTAAGTGCCTTCTAGTCAGTTCTGTGAAATAAATCACTGGACCACAAGGTCGATAGTTCAAATTCACCAACTGATCCTCTCTGAAACCCTATACAGGGTCGCTAAGAGTTGGAACTGACTCAACAGCACTTAACAAGAAGTTAGTTGTAACTCACAGTGACCCTGCATAGAGTTTCCCAGAAACAGGGGGGCTCTGAACAACCAATCTTGAGTTAACAGTCCAATACTTACCCTATAGAACCATTATCAGTTATCTAGTCAAAGGAGCTCTGGTAGCATAGTGGTTACGAATCAGGCTTCGAGCCACAAGGTCAGCAGTTCGAAACTACCAGCTGTTCCGCGGGAGAAAGATGAGGCTTTCTGCTCCCGTAAAGGTTTACAGCATCAGAAACCCTGTACAGGGTCACTATGAGTTGGGACCAACTCCACGACACATAATAGTCAAGTTAAAAGTTGGGGTCCTGATGACTATGCCTCAAGGCCACATGGTCATGAGTCAGATTCTGACCAGCATGCAAACTTGAGTCAGATTCTGACCAGCATGCAGAACCAATCCAATAATCTTTTTAAATCTGCAACTGTGTACATATCACAATCACGTTCCCTTCACATTTCTATAATCCCACCTATCACAGTGACTAATTGATCTGCCAAAAATGATCTAGTGTTGCTTTTCTTTGTCCCATAATCACATACGAAGTCCAGGTGTGGTGCTGTAAAATAAGTACTAGAATGTTAACAGCAAGGTTGGTGGTTCAAACCCACCAGCCACACCTCAGAAATACTATACAGGGCTGCACCAAGTCACTGGCACTTAACAGCAATGTTATATAATGAACTCTATGGAGTACTGGTTCCTCAGATGATCTCTATAATCAGGTGGAATATATTCAAGGTCATATTTTGGCTCTCGCGGACTTGTTTTCATTTTCTTCAGCTTCAGTTTGAATTCGCATATGAGCAATTGATGGTCTGTTCCACAATCTGCACCTGGTCTTGTTTTCACTGATGGTATGGAGCTTTTCCATCGTCTCTTTCTGCAGATGAATACATTTGATTCCTATGTATTCCATCTGGTAAGGTCCATGTGTATAGTTGTCTCGTATGCTATCTAAAGAAGGTATTTGAAATGAACAAGTCATTGATTTTGCAGAATTCTATCATGAAATCTCCAGCATCACTTCTATCATATTTTAGAAATATTTTCCAACTACTGATCCTTCCTCTTAGCTCCCAACCTTTGCATTCCAATCACCACTAATGATCAATACATCTTGATTGCATGTTTGATTAATTTCAGATTGAAGACGTTGGTACATTCTTCTATTTCATCCTCAATGGCTTTAGTGCTTGGTGCATAAATTTGAATAATTGTGGTATTAACTGGACTTCGTTGTTGCTGTTGTTGTTAGGTGCCATCGAGTCACTACTGACTCATAACGACCCTATGCACAAAGAACGAAACACTACCCAGTCCTGGGCCAACGTCACTATTGTTGTCACACTTCAGTCCAACGATGCTGGTACCTGGCCAATCCATCTCGTTTGAGGTCTTCCTCTTTTTCTCTGATCCTCCATCTTACCAAATATGATATCCTTCTCCAGCAACTGGTCCCTCCTGACAATATGTCCAAACTATAAGAGACGAAGTTTGGCTATCCTGGCCTCCAAGGAACACTCTGGCTGCACTTCTTCCAACACAGATCTGTTGTTCTTTTGGCAGATAATGGCACTTTCAATATTCTCCTCCAACACCACAACTCAAATGTGTCAATTCTTCTACAGTCTTCCTTATTTACTGTCCAGCTTTTGCATGCATATGATATTGAAAACATAGGGTCGCTATGAGTCGGTACCAACTCGATGGCACCTACCAACAACAACAAAATGGAGTACTGGTACGGTGCTGTAGGATAAGCACTGGACTGTAAAATTGGTTTTAATTGTAAGGTCAGTGGTTCAAACTCACCAGCTGCACCTCGGAAACCCTATATAGTTGGACAATAGATAAACAAAACCATAGCGAATTGGTGTATTTGAGTTATGGTGTTGGAGGAAAATATTAAAATTACCATCCACTGCCAAGAGAACAAACAAATCTGTTGGAAGAAGTACAGCCAGAATGCTCCTTAGAAGCCAGGATGACCAGACTGTCATACTTTGAATATATTTTCAAAAGGAACCAGTCCCTGGAGAAGGACAACATGCTCGATAAAGTGGAAGATCAGTGAAGAAGAGGAAGACCCCCAACCAGAGGGACTGCCACAATGGCAGTAGCAATGGGTTTAAACATAGCAGTGATGATGAGGTGGGCACAGGACCAAACAGTGTTTCATTCCATTGTGTATAACGTTGCTATGAGTCGGTACCAACTCGAAGGCACCTAACAATGACAACAAGTTAGAACCGACTTGACGGCACTTAACAATAATAACAACATGGTTCTAAGTCAGTGGACTCCATTCCGGCCACTGTGTGGAGTTGTAGGGTAAGAACTGGACTACTAACCACAAAATTGGCAGTTCAAACCCACCAGCCACTGCTCAGAAACCTTATACAGGGTTCCTGTGACTAGGAACTGACTAGACAGAACAACAACAACTGTGTACATGTTGATGCTTTTCCTCATTCCAGGATGATTGTCTTTGTGTTGCCCTTGTCTTGTCAAAGCTTAATAAAAGGATATGTTTGAGTCTAGGGTCATTTTTCCCCAAGCCCACCATGCACTTTATTTCACCAGAGACTGATGTGGGATGCATTCCACTGTAACTGCTTTCCATAAATCCATACTTGTTCTTCTGTGGATGCCAGGTGTGTACAGGTGCTCATGAACATAAGCACCTGCTCAAAGATGGTGTGCGTGCATGCTGGCATCAAATCAATGCTTCCTCTTTCTCTCTGCAGATACTCATTCACTGAGGAACAAGCACATTGGGGAAAGGTAAACAACCCATGGGCTTTCAAAGGGCATTAGTGGAGGCAAAAGAACAAAGCGGCTTCAAAAAATTGGTGGGCAAATTCTATTATCTTTGCATCCCACTGTTTCATACCTATTTTGAAGCCCCCTTTTATGTACCTCCTTTAAATCTTTAGAATTGTATTCTTAAAATAAATAGTTAGAAGTTTGCTAAGCACGTTCATTTATGTAATAAGCCTTATAGAAAACCACAGAAGCACTCACCTGTGGTATGGTATGACTTTGGCTTCAGTAATGTCAACATTTACTCCAAACACCTGAAATTCTTTTAATAAAAATAAGGTCTTTTATTCCATAAATAAAGCTAGGGCATAACATCAAAATGTTTTTGAGAAACGGATGAATGTCTGAAGTCTTCACTGTCTTTCTTAAGGGTGATTTTGATTAAACAAAAGGTTGTTGTTGTTGTTGTTGTTATTAAGTGCCATGAAGTCAGTTCCAACCCACAGCGACCCTGGATAGGGTTTCTTAGCAGTCACTGGAGAGCTAGAACTACAAAGCTGTGGTTCAAACCAACTATGCAGCGCAGCACATTAACCCACAGGGCCACACCAGGACAGCACAAAGGCCAGACTGGAGGCTGCAGACATGTAAGGGAAGAGAAAAAAGGCTGTTAGTAGGAGATTGGAATAAACACATTGCAACCATTATGGAGGTCTGCCCATAATAAGGTTGTTTTTGTTGCTGTTACATACCATCAAGTCAGTTCAAACTCATAGCGACCCTGTATAAGATTTCTAAGGAGAGGCTCTTGGGCTTGAACTGCTGACCCTGCAGTTAAGAGTCCAGTGCTTATCCTACAGCACCACACCAGGATACCTCATAAGAACATATTAAGGGAGAAACACTATAATTTTGATGTCCCAAATCACTCCTCCTGTCTCCCCTCAAAAAGAAGTGAGGAAGACATCTTACCTATAGCAAACTCCATGAAAATTTTTCATTCTGTTATACACAGAAATGATTCTAGGACACCAAACAACATCGTCATCATCTATTCTTAAATAAAGCCCAGCCATTTTAAAAAGCTATACCCAGCATTTACCATATTGAGAGTGACGCTGATCTCCGGCTCACCCACCAGCAAGATACATTCACCAGCATTTAACATGGAGAGTTGTCATGATAGCTGCTTAATAGGTTCTAAATCTTTTATCAATCACCTTTTGCCAAAATATAATTAGTTACTATAATTTTACAAGACACAATATATGCAATTTGAGATTGCTCGTGCTCAAAGCACTGACCTAGTCAAATTTAATACTATTTTAAGAACATTGAAAGCCACACAATTTCTCTATTTTATGATCTTAGGTAGGAATAAAAAATCCTGTCACGTATTTAGAGCCAAAATTGAATCTGCTCTTCCAAGTGAGGAATAATTATCATTACCTGAAGCAGATGTGCTAGGTAATCAAAAGTCTTCCCCCTTCAGGAGAGATGAGCCCTGAACCTAGAGAAAACCTGCAGGAATGAAGATCCTGATAGGAAACTTATGTTTTTTTTTTTCAGGGTAGAGTCCTGGTGTGGAGCTGTAGGATAAGCACTGGACTGCAAGGTCAGTGGTTCAAACTCACCAGTCACTCCTCAGAAACCCTACACAGGATCGGTATGAGTCAGAACTGACTGAACAGCACATAACAACAACAGAAAGAAATATTTAAAAGGATCTCATAACAAATTAGAAGATTCAGCATGAATGTATGCTACTTAATTTTGAGTAAAAACACAGAGAAGTAATTAGAAACAATTTAATATCCATAGTCAACAATGTTCTACATCCTACGTTTGTGAGTAGTGACCATCTGAGGTGCAACTATTGGTCTCTCCTTGTGTGGAGGAAAGAATGATGAAAATTGATGCTTTGAATCAATTAGTCCAATGGACTAATGGAACACATGAGCATCAGTCACCATGACCCTGAAACCAGAAGAACTAGATGGTGCCCAACTACCACAACTACCAACTATTTTAACAAGAATCACATTAGAAGGTCCTGGAAAAAGTGGACCATATTTATTCAACCTGTATGCTGAACAAATCATCCGAAAAGCTGGGTTCTATGAAGAAAAACATGGCATCAGGATTGGGGGAAGAAAATGTGGAACAAACTTAAAATAAAAATGTTAAAGACCTGGCTTATTGGGCATAAAGAGACCAGGGAAACCTGAAACTATGGCCCTCAGTGAGCTTTCAGGTCTGGAACAGAATTCACCCTTGTGGCTCAATTGTCAACTAAGCACTAGAGAGGTATCTAGTGGGGACAATTACACTAGTGAGGTATGCGTACCATGGAGTGGTCAACCATCCAAACTCAAAAGGGCAACCTTTACCTAAAAACAAAATGCAGAAGAATTGGGAAAGAAAGAGGAAAGGAAACAAGAATCACAGGGAGGAAGTGGGATACATGATGTTACACAGAGAGGACAGTTATCTGAAATGAAGTGAAGTATATGATTTGTTGAATATAAAACTGATGATCTGCTCTGTAAACAAGAAAAAGATTTTTTAACAAAAAGACGATTTAGCATCATTGAGAATGTATCGGCTGCTTTTAAGTGCTGTGCTGACTCACAGCTACCCTGTATAGGATTGCCAAGGAGCAACTGGTAGGTTTCAACCACTGACCGTTTAGTTTTGCAATCCAGTGCTTATACTACAGCACCACACCAGGACTCCCAGAAAATATACCTACTTATCTATATGTAAATATAATGCTTCCTCCCCTCGCACTTGTTCAATAAAACTATAACTTTATTAAAATAATATATCCTTTTTGGTTAAAATATCACTTAGCTGTTATAACTTTATTCATATTTTCTGTTAAAATAACTATGAAGATTGACAGGAAATGGCCATACATGTTAACTTTTTCTCAACTATAATGCTACTGGGCTCCTGGTTAGGTGCTATAGGATAAGCAATGGATTGCTAACCAAAGCACTGGCGGTTCAAACCCACCATCTGTTCCTCAGAAATTATACAGGGTCACTATGAGTCAGAACCAACTTGATGGCACTTAACAACAACAACATAATGTTACTAGTTGGAAATCCTTTGACCAGGAGATAAATTTGTGGGAAAATGTTTGAATGTGTCAATTAGTAGGGACTAAAAGTTAAATTCTCAGAGAATAGTATCAAAATGAAGGAGGGGAAAAAAGGATTATTTTCAGATAAGTTTTAAGGTACACACTATGAAATTTTTGGAGAACAGATAAGTAACTATTACAGAATCTGTTACAAAGCACAGAAAGACTGAAATATCCACAATTAATTTTACGATGCTGGCATAACCCTAATAGCAAAGGGACAGGAGAAGAAACATATATCACATTCACCCACCGCACATCAATCAGCTCCAGACCATTCTGATACTTCATTGGGGTGGGAGCCAATACACATCAACAATCCTTAACAAATCCCTTGCCCAAAACTCGACATGCCAGCTGTGTTTCAGGCTTCTAATTTTTTTAGATTTCTGAAAGGCAATGCTAGGCATATCCCATATGTTACACACAATCTCTGAGAGTCTGGGGCAGCTGTAATATTCTTGTAGCAAAAAATCATGCATATTTACACCAAGAATGATAAAGATACAGGGTTCAAACGTAACACCAATTGTGAGGATGACGCAGGATGAAGCAGTGTTTTACTCTGGTGTATATGAGTCAGAACTGACTCAACAGCACCTAAAACCACCACATGGTAAAGACAATCAATTGTCTCACATCAGATCCTGTTCCTTCTTTTAAATATATTCAAGTGAGATCAGATTTTACTATCAAATGATCTTTGGGAGGGTGGAGAGAGACGGTGAAGCCAACTGAGTTTTCAGAATTGTTTTGAATGTTATAATTGTAGATAAAGGCTTAGTGACCTGTTATAGAACTTTCTGTGAATATAATGAAACCAAACTAAAGCCATTGCTACCAAATCAATTCCAACTCATGGTGAATTTATAGGACAGAGTAGAACCCCCGACATTGGGTTTCGGTTAATCTTTACTGAAGCAGACTCCTGCATCTTTCTCATATGGAGAGGCTGACATTTCAGTTAGCAGATGAGCACTAAACACTGTGCTACCAGGGTTCCTTAAATAATGACTGATTGGATTTCTACTCTAAGAGATATTGTACTTAGCATGTATTATTTCTATCTCTTTCAACCACCTTGCAGGTTTTACAAATGGGGTCCAGAGGGGTTAGTGACTTGCTGAAAGCCAAACAGCAAGTTATTCAAAGAACCAGGATGTGAACCAAGATCTGTACATACCCTCATGCACCATGCTATTGTGTCAGGTTCTTGGATGAAAGCTACAAAAAAGCAACTCTAATAAGTCTAAGCAAAAAAAGTAATTCTCTGAAAGTATACCGATAGCTCACAGAATGAATGAGAAACCTTGGAGAACTATAATGCTTAATTTAATGTGTCAAGAGTAGTACGCTTGTTTGACCAAATATTAGACTAGTGACTTTAACAAGGAGCTCTGGTAGCATACTGGTTACGAGTTGGGCTGCCAACCTCAAGGTTAGCAGTTCGAAACTACCAGCGGTTTTGCAGGAGAAAGATGAGGCGTTCTGCTCCTGCAAAGATTTACAGCCTCAGAAACCCTGTGCAGGGTCACTATGAATCGGAACCGACTCCACGATACTTAACAATAACAACAATCTAAATCATAATATAATTACCTTACATAATCTATTTTCTTTTCTTTTACTCCATCAGTCCACTGAAATGAGAGTTTCTCCACACTGGGTTCTGCTTTCAAAATAGTAATAGATACTTAGGCAAGACTTACTTCTTGCATTCTTCTCCTCAGAAGAACAGATCTTGGGATGTAAGTCTGCTGGAATCTCCAGCCAATATTTATCTCTGTATCTATTTAACTGGTTCTGTTTCTCTAGAGAATTCTAAGACAAGACTATGCACCCAAAATGAACAAAAGTGAAAGAAAGCCACGCCCTTAGAAACCATGACTAGGGTCAGATCCCAAGGTTAGGAGGTTCTCACTGGCATCAAGACCACTGCAGCCCTAAAATTGCAGGGCACACATCTCTGCTGCAGCTGATTCTCAGCTACCAGAGAGAGCCACGAAAACTTTCTTAGTTGAGCCTTCATCTTTGCATTAGTCAAAGTACTGAGTACTTTGGTTAAGCTTCCACCACATGCTCACAATATGAGAAAGGAAGTGTGTCCCACCAGCTCCTCCAGAAGTATAGTATCAGGAGACTGGGCAATCTCCCCTCATAGGAGAGATGACAAATACCTACTGAACCCATTTAAATTATGTTTGCAAATCATTTTGAATAGCATCCAACAAGGTAGCTTTCTCCAGAAATAAAAGACTTTTTTTAATTTTAAGAAAATTCTAATTTGATATTTCATATCAATTACTCAAATTTTAAAAACCAAAAGAATAACTCAATTAACCCTAAAAAACAATGTTATTTGATATGATTTAACAACATTCTTGAGTGTTAAATCTTTAGTACATTATAAAGATAAATCTCTTTCCTTAACTGGATACTCTTTAACTCTATCTTTTAACTCTTTTGAACCACAAGATTGATGGTTCAAGTTCACCAGCTGCTTCTTGAAAACCCTATACAGGGTCGCTATGGATAGGAGTCAATTCAACAACACTTAACAACAACAATATTCCTTAACTCAATCTGTTGTTGTTAAGTGCTGTTGAGTCGGTTCCAACTTACAGTGACATTCCATAGGGTTTCCAATGAGCAGTTGCTGAGTTTGGACCACTGACCAAAATGGTTAGCAATCCAGTGCTTATCCTACAATGCCACAAGGAGTAACAACAAAATTCTGGGAAGACAGTAGCATAAACAGACTACCACAAATACAACAAGAAATATAACAAGGAAAAGGTACATGGCAACTCAGAAGATTTGATAGGAACCTTAGGTGGGCACTGAATTTATGTTAATGGGGGTGGAACAGCTCATAAAAGAAGAGTAAGAACAGTTGCATAACTAGAAGATGTCACTCAACTGTACAAGCAGAAACTGTTAATAAATAAAAAGAACCACTACAAAAGGCATTTCAATTACTCATTACCATTTCTTCACATCATTCGAAACTTCTAGCCAATGATAGTTTAATAAGAAAGGATTCAACTGCCAAAAACTGGAAAGGAAACTTGACAATACATGGCAGATGACAGAACTGTATACTTGTAATGAGGACAAGTGCTTCAAGCCCTCTTCACTTTCAACAAGCAAGGTAGTGTCATCTGCATATCACAGGTTATTAATGAGTCTTCTTCTAATTCTGATGTCATATTTTTCTTCATATAGTTTGAGCTTCCTGGAGTATGTGCTCAGCATTCAAATTGAATAAGCATATAAACCCTGATACACTCCTTTCCTGATTTTAAACCATGCAGAATCTATCACCTTGTTCTGTATGAATCACTGCCTCCTGATCTATGTACAGGTTCCACATAAGCACAATGAAGTGTCGTGGAATCCCCATTCTTTGCAATATTATCCATAGTTTGTAATAAGCTACACTGTTCAATGCCTTTGCATAGTCGGTAAAACATAAGTAAACATTATTTCTGATATTCTCTACTTTCAGCCAAAATTCTTAAGACATAAAGAATAAAATCCCTCATTCTACATTCTCTTCTGAATCCAACTTGAATTTCTGAAAGTTCCCTGTCAATGTACTGCTGAAACTGTTTTTTACATTATATTTAGCAAAATTTTACTTGTGTGTTAATGATGTGATTAATAGATATTAATGATATTATTCAATAAGTTCTCTATTCTTTTGGATCACCTTTCTTTTTAATGGGCACAAATATGGATCTCTTCCAGTCAGTTAGCCAGGTAGCTGTCTTCCAAACTTCTTGCCATAGTCAAGTGAATACATCCTATTGAAACATCTCAATTGGTATTCCTTCAGTTCCTAGAACCTCGTTTTCTGCCATGTCTTCAGTGCAGCTGAGGCATCTTCCTTCAGAATTATCACTTCTTGATCATATGCTACTTCTTAAATGATTGAACATCAACCAATTCTTTTTGTTACAGTGACTCTTCATTTCTTCTATCTTTTTTGATGTTTTGTACATTATTTAATTTTTGTCTGCAGAATCCTTCAATTTATTACAACACAGAGCTTAGATTACTTCTTCAATTCTTTCAGTTTGAGAAATGCTAAGTATGGTTTTCCCTTTTGGTTTTCTAACTCCAGTTCTACGCATATTTGATTATGATATTTTGTCTTCTCAAGACACTCTTAGAAGTCTTTTGTCCAGCTCTTTTACGTTCTCATTTCTCCCATTCACTTTAGCAACTCTATGTTCAAGAGCAACTTTAAGAGTCTCTTCTGAAAAAGAACAAACAAGATGGCGGATCAGGTGGACGTGCAGTAATGACCTCCGTCAGCAACACACAGAATACAGGACCAAGCAGGCTCAGGTGATGGTCCCAGAACTCTGAACCACATTGTTGTTGTTGTTGTTGTTGT
>NW_006408848.1:1250356-1262733 GCF_000296735.1 Chrysochloris asiatica
TTACTCATTGTCCTATCTTGTACATGCATATGAGGTGATTGAAAATACTATGGCTTTGGTCAGGCACATTTTAGTCCTTAAAGTGACATCTTTGCCTTTAAACACTTTAAAAGGGTCTTTTGCAAAGGATTTGCCCATCACAAATGGAAGTAGCTGTCATTCAATGATGTATTGCTTGGACAAATATGCTACAAAGGGTTTTTTTAAAAGTGTTAAGATGCAAAGATGTCACTCGGAGAACTAAGGTGCACCTGACCCAATCCATGGTATTTTCAATCTCCTTGTATACATGCGACAGCTGGACAATGAATAAGGAAGACCGAAAAAGAATTGGTGCATTTAAATCATGATGTTGGCAAAGAATATTAAATATATCATGGACTGCCAGAAGAATAAACAAATCGGTACTGGAAGAAACACAGCCATAATGCTCTTTAGAAGCCATACTTGGACTCCTGTACTTTGGACATGTTATCAGAAGAAACCAGTCTCTGGAAAATGACATCAAACTTGGCAAAGCAGAGGGTCAGAGGAAAAGACGAAGACCATCAAGAAGATAGACTAACACAGCGGCTACATCCATGGGCTCACACACAGCAACGATTATGAGGATAATGAAGGACCATGTAGTATTTCATGGCCTTGTACTTAGGATTGCTATGAGTCAGAATCCAACTGGATGGCACAAAGCAATGAGAACAAAGACTGTATGCCAGAGTGGAAGGTAAAATCTATCGTTAGGATTGGCCTTTGGGAGTCCCGGTGTGGCACTGTAGGATAAGCACTGGATTACAACCACAAGGACAGTGGTTCAAATCCACCTGCTGATCCTCAGAAACCCTATGCAGGAACCTACTCAACAGCACGTAACAACAATAACAATTCTTTGAGAAAACCTGACCCAGATATACAGACTGGAGTGCCAAACATCCCGTTTCATAATGCAAGAGTATCTCTTCAGGGATAATTATAACATGTTTTGAGAGGGGACTAGAGACTTAGCTAGTTACTTCGTACTCAGATAAAAAGGACAGGAGAGGGAACTCTCACTTGCCTGTGGAGAGGGGAAAGGCAAACCTGGTGACAGGGAAGCAAAAAGGTTGACACAAGCAGGTGTATTTGATACCCAGCTGTTAACTTTCCTTCTCTGCTTTTTAAATTTTTCTGTGCTAGCCTCAACTTGAAAAACAAACTCATTACTTATTCATTACAGACAAACAAGTCCTAGACTCAAAGTTAACTGGCTGGAAAAGCTTGGAGCAAAGACTTGAAGAGCTAGATAAAGCAGTTAAAAGAAGTCAAAAGTGACTCTCAGAACCCTTGGAATGTCTCTGAAATCCTCTGATTGATGCTGCCTCTGAGTCCCATGATTTCTCACCTTTGGAAGAAGCAGAAAGTAGTACAAATGATCCTTAGTTATATTTCAGCTTTACCTTTTAAGGAGCACTGGTGGCACTGAGGGATCAGAACTGGACTGCTAACTGCAAGATCAGCAGTTCGAAACCACCACAGAGGAAACACAAGGATATCTGTTCCCATAAAGATTTATTCTTGGAAATCCTATGAGTACAATGAGTTGGAATGGAGTTGATGGCAGGAAGTTGTTTGGGAAGCCCTTACCAGCAGAGGCCACCTCCCACTAGCATCTGCTCCATACTTTCTACACAGCCTACCTCTTAAGAAAGTGACCGATCCTAGCCAGTGGGACCTAAGGAACAACGAAGTCTGAAGGTGAAGGTGGTGGTTCAATAAAAAACACTACCTAAGAAGCAACACACAATACACTCAGCCTGGGCAATTTGGGAACAATTTAGTAAACAGTATAAGCAACTGCCCTGGTGTGATATTGTAAGATAAACACTGAACTGCTAACCACAAGTTGCTCATCAGAAACCCTATACCAGATTACTATGAGTTGGAACTGACTTGATGGACCTTAACAACAACAACAATAAGAAACTATAGGTGGGGTACAGGGAGACCGTAAATAGAATGCAGAATCCAAGAACTGTTCAACTTGTATCACCCACATGCATCTATTAAGAAAAGGACAAGAAGCTTCCAGAAAAGCCTACTCAAAGCCCAGCACTATTGACCCTCTAAACCAACCCTGAATTCTGTAACTGAAAATCAAAAATGCAATCAATAAAAATCAGTGTCATTTAAAAAAAAAATAGACAATGGTAATGTTTGCACAACACTGAATATGATGCCATTGAACTACACACTTAAAAATGGCTAAAACCCATTGGATTTTAATGTTAAGCGCAGGTAGGGAAGATTACTGAGAACAAAGCAGCATGAGTTGAGGCTTGTATGCAACTGTTGTTGTTAAGGGCCATTAAGTTGGTTTCCACTCATAGTGACCCTGTTTCCGAGGTAGGTTTGAACTGCCGACCTCTGGATTTGGTTTTTGGTGTTGTTATACCTATTATACTAAGAAGGATGTTTCTTTTTGTTAAATGTCAAGTTGATTCCAACTCAGAGCAACCCTGTATAGAGTATCCATGGAGCCACTGGCGAGTTTGAACTGCTGATCTTGTGGTTCACAGTCCAGTACTGATCTTACAGTGCCACACCAGAAGTCCAGAATGATGTTTGGTACATAGTAAATGCACAATAAACTCATTGTTAAAAAAGTGACTTCATGAAAAAAATGGCAAATTTTGTTATATATATTTCATCACAATTAACATTTTAAAAATACTTCATATCTATATTTTAAAACTCAGTCTACCTTTTGATCCACTGAAGTTAACTTCCTCAATGAAATTAAGAGAAGGAAAGGTATAGTCTAATTCAGTCAGGGAAGAATTTCCAAAACTGGATGATCTAACAGAGACCCCATGAGACAAAAATCAGAAAAAGGGAAATAGAAATGGTGACATGCAACCTTACTAATAACTTTTATTCACATTTGTACCATATGTTTAAACACTTATTACTCAGAAATAAAAACATTCTCATCTCACAAGCTCCTGGTGGGTATTCCGGTTGGAAGAATGATTCTGGGAATGATGTGGGCAGTCATTATTCCTGTCTCCTTCTAAGTGGTACTGTTTCAGAAATAGTTTAAGTTGTGAGCTCATTTTAGCCAAACACTTAGCTCTTTAATATAGCTTAATTAGTCCTTTTAATTATACTTATTCTTAGCTATATTAGCATAGAATTCAAGATTAGTGTTTTATATTTTTTAAAAGCATGATGGAACAAAGTGATGCATCACAGCCTTTCAGTCCATTGGTCATGTCTTTAATAAGCACAGCTGTTTGCACAAGGACAAAACCAAAGCACTATCACCCGCTAAGGGGCATCACATGCTAAATCGAGATAACGTACTGTGAAGAAATGAACAGCCTCTGAAGTACTAGCCTTGTAAATCAAACCCATAAAACTGTGTAAATCTTATGTAAAATATTGTAGCAAATTACTCATGTCTGACCCTAAATGATGTCCAATAGGTCATCAGAGCCTTCAGTAATAAATTTTATTAGCTTAAAAACTTAATGGCTTACACATCTAGAGTGATGATCTTAAGGAAGGCAATGAGACTTCTGAGTTCAGCAGTAGGGCCCAATGCTGATATAAAAGGGATGCTGAGGGAAAGGCTTGTTTTAGGTATCAGAATTTTCAACTTTGTCTGAACCCAGTAAATGACTTTGGGGATTGAATTGTCAGTGTCTGATCTGCAAAAGATGTAAGCAATTGTTAGATGGAAGAGAGCATTAACTTCAGGACATACTGTAAAAATGAAAGCAAATATTTTGCATCAACTTTCCTTTCAGTCCTATTATTACAACGATGAGTATAGGATACAGCCAAAATTTAGGCTCTGTAGGCTGGATGTTTGAGTAAAATGAAAATACTACTGTATACACAGCATTAAAAAATTGAATAGATAGGCTCAGCAACTGGATTAAGAGATTCAAATTTTTTAAAAAGATGATGCTGTCGATTTTTTCCCATCTGCCACCGTACTTCACAAGGAGCTCTGGTAGTGTAGTGGTTACGAGTCGAGCTGATAACCTCAAAGTCAGAAGTTCAAAACTACCAGCTGTTCTGCAGGAGAAAGATGAGGCTTTCTGCTTCCGTAAAGATTTACAGCCTCGGAAAACCTATGAGTTGGCAAGGCACACCACCACCACCCTTCACATTGACCTAACCATCTGACAAAATGCCTGGCAGTAAATCCCTACTTTAGCTAAGAAAGACTAGTAAAGAGGAAAATATTGTTTTCCCTCCTACCTCAAACTTTGAGCACATGCATCATCCTGGAGGGCCCAGATTTGCCCAAAATGTATGAGCCTCACTGCTTATATGGAATCCAAAGTCCAGAGGGGAGAGAGAGTGATCCCGTGCCACCAGGACTAAGGCAGGCATAACCATGATGAAATTTCTCAAAGAAACATAACCACGCAGGCACTGAGGAGAGCATGAGTCCTAACATGAAATCCGCAGGCTTTCCTTCAGCTCTGCTAGCGAGGAACTCATTGAAGTTACTTTTCTGAGTAGGAGTGAAGCTCTCTGAATTGACGGGTCTCTACCTCTGGTAGCGTAGTGGTTACGAATCGGGCTGTCAACCTCAAGGTCAGCAGTTCGAAACTAGGTCAGCTGTTCTGCAGGAGAAAGATGAGGCTTTCTGCTCCCATAAAGATTTACAGCTTCGGAAATCCTGCACAGGGTCGCTAAGAGTCGGAACCAACTCCACGGCACATCACCACCAGCACCACATACCCTCTCTGGTCTTTCCACTCGAGCTCTATCTGGTAACCTTGTTCAGGAAGGTCCCTAGTCTGACTCTGATGGCCTCTGATACCAGCCTCCAGCCCCAACTTGCCCAGATCCAACTTCTTTCAACTATGGATCAGGACACCCTTATTAAATTCAGTGCCTGACGCTGACCTTGTCCCTGGCCACACCCAAAACACCCAATATGACAACCCACCACCCATTGCCATTCCAAAACTCATCTGTCTTCTCATCGCTAAGTATCATAAAGTTAAAGAACTGCCACCAAAAAATAAGAATGGGACTTTGCCTGAAATGGACTATTAATAGATCTTACAAAAGCAGTGTCAAATAATTTGCAACTTTCACTCTGCATTACAAAATGATACTTATATTTATCACAAAACACTGCAAAGTGTAGACTTAGAAAGTTTCTACATTTTTCAAATATATATTAGCTGCAAATGTCATTGTATGTAAAATTGTTTTATTGGCTATATATTTCCATGAAAATGCTGTGGCATTATACAATTATGTTTAAAAAAATTTTTCAGATTATGCCAGGATATTTATTCAAAACCATGACATACATAATTCTCCACCTTCCTCATTTTAAAAGAAGTATAAAAGTTACTCACTTGATTTTTAACAGTAATAATAAAGGATAAAGGAAGCAAAGATAATGATGATAAAGGATAAATACACACATAAACTGATTGAAAACAAATTTTTTAAGGCACCAAACTCCAAAAGTTTCTCTCTAGGGACCATGCCACAGAGGAGACTTAGAAATTCAACTTGCTTCAGTAGAAATTCACAGAACATTAAATTAATTCAAAATCCAACAGGGCAGCAAAGTTAACAATTTACCCTTACAGTAGCTGATTATAGCTCGCAAATTTTCACAAAAATAAATCTCCTTCCTTTCAACCATTTAAAAGAGCAAGTAGTTTAAGGTCAGAGTTCAAAAGTACAGTGCAGGTCTGGTGCTAGTGTCAAGCCTTAAATAGCACAGATTTAAGAGATGGAATCAAGATTGGAGGGGGTTGAAGGAGAGCTAGAAAGGCTCTGTCCATTAGCTAGAAATCCACATGGCCACAAGTAACTGGTTCTCAAGGCCTGCTGGGCATCTGAATCCCCTGGCAGAGGTTTAAAAATATATCCGAACTCCAGCACCAGCTGCTAACCACAAAGTGGGTGGTTCAAATCCACCAGCTGCTCCTTGGAGACCCTATGTAGGGTTGCTAAGAGTTAAAACTGACACAAGAGCACTTAACAACAACCCTACTGAAGCCTATTTGAATCTGAAACCCCAGGTATTTTCAAAGCTCCTCAAGTGGTTGTAATGTGCATCCAGAAATCAACACCAGGGAAACAACTGAATGGGAAAAGCAGGGTTAGGAACAGACAGACACCCTGTGTATTTGTTGTTGTTGTTAGGCACTATCAAGTCAGTTCTGACTCACAGTGACCCTGTATAGGGTTTCCGAGAAGCAGCTGGTGGGTTTGAACCATTGACATTGCGGTTCACGGCCCAGTGCTGATCCTACAGCACCACACCAGAAGTCCCTCAAATCCACAGGCTACCCTAACCCAAGAGAGGGAAGGAAAAAAGAAATCCATGTTTAAAAGAAATTTTCATGCTCATGTTCCTAGATTTCATGAAAAACAACTGTCTTCTGGTAAATCAGACAGAACTTCCTATGAGGAAGAGAAGACAACCCTTTACCAGATTAAAAGTTTAAGAGCGCAGGAAAAGATCACTGAAAATCTCTGGAAAATGTTAGGACACTATCTCAAGGAAAAAAAAAAAAAAGAACCAAAACATTTCACTCCAAGATGGCCAAAACTTCGTCTTTCATACTTCGGACATATTGTCAGGAGGGACCAGTCACTGGAGAAGGATATCATGTTTGGTAAGGTGGAGGGTCAGAGAAAAAGAGGAAGACCTCCAATGAGATGGATTGGCCAACTGGCAGTATCGATGGACTCAAGCGTGGCAACAGTAGTGAGGTTGGCCCAGGATCAGGCAGTGTTTCATTCTGCTGTGCATAAGGTCGCTATGGGTCGGTACTGACTCAATGGCACCTAACAACAACAACAAAGTCAAGCATCCTGAGAGTGAATCCAGTCTAACCTACTAAACTGATGATCTGCTCTGTAAACCTTCACTCAAGTCACAGTAAAGTTTGAAAAAAAAAATTAAGGCCTCTCTTGAAATACAATGTATATATGGAACCCTAGTGTGATGCTATAGGATAAACACTGTACCACTAGCCGACAAGGTCAGTGGCTCAAACTTACCAGTCACTCCTTGGAAACCACACACGGGGTCGCTACAAGTTAGAACCAACTCAACAACACTAAACAACTACCACCACCTACTAAAAAATCAAGGCCACCTGAGGAATCATCCGCTCACTCCTACCATTAGGAATTAACATTATTAACAATTCTGTAGAGAAGCAAATGGATTTATTTATGGAGTGCAGTTAGACTGATGTTCTTAAAGGACTATTGTTAAAGGTCATTGAAAATTGAATTAAACTACACATTTTACTTTTAAAATTAAAATTAAAAAAGGGTTGTTCTCAATGTGCCATTTCAGCACAGAAGAATCTCAAAAAAAGATCCAAACCAGCTTTCTGATCTACCTGGTCGATTACTACATGCAGGGACCACTCAGAAGCTCATTTCTCTCCCTGTGCTCTGTCATATTACCATTATTTGGTACGAACACCGCCTGTTTTCTGTCTTCAGAATGACAGTGTAGTGGGACCCAAAAAAACAAAGAGCTGGACTATGGAACTGCTAGCGTAGTGGTTATGAATCGGGCTGCAAACCTCAAGGTCAGCAGTTCGAAACTACCAGCCGCTCCATGGGAGAACGATGAAGCTTTCTGCTCCTGTAAAGATTTACAGCCTCAGAAACCCCGTACAGGGTCGCTATGGGTCAGAACTGACTCGACAGCACTGAACAACAACAACCAGTCACCTGGTCTCAAGAGCCAGCTAGGCAAGGGAAGTGCTACAGCCTCAGCACTGGCAAAGGAGCCTCCAGGCCCATTACTCTCCCTTTTAAACCCCCTGCTGTGAGTTCCAGACATAAACACACACTTCAGAATAAATTATTGGTTTTCAGGCCTCTGAAGCAGTTGGTTCTTAATTTAATGAGCTATGAACTTATGCTTAAGTAACTTCTAATCCCAAAAGAGGAGAAATGTAGGGAAAAGCACAATTGTTAGGGTTTAGCTGGAGATTCAGGAGACAACAGTGGGAAACAATAAAATAGAGGTATAATAATTTTCCAACACGAGGAAGTGATTTATTCAATTTTTTTTTTATTTTTATTTCCTAATACAAATCTGGAGTCCTGGTGTGGCACTTCGGTGGACTGGGCTGCAAGGTTGGTTTGAACTGCAAGGTTGTCAGTTCAAGCTCACCAGCCGCTCCTCAGAAACACTATACAGAGTCACTATGCGTAGGAACTGATTCAATGGCACTTAACAACAACAACAGCACAAATCTGGTTTGAAATCAGGAAAAGTGTGTGTCAGGGCTATATCCTTTCACTATACTTATTCAATCTGAAAGATGAGCAAATAATCTGAAAAGCTAGATTATATGAAGAAGAATGTGGCATCAAGACTGATGGAAGACTCATTAATTTGTCATATGCAGATGATATAGCCTTGATTGCTGGAAGTGAAAAGGCCTTAAAATACTTATGGATGAAAGTCAAAGACTACAGCCTTCAGTATGTTTTGCACTTCATTGCAAAAGAAAAACAAAAATCCTCACACCGGGATCAGTAAATAACATCATGATAATTCGAAACTACCAGCCGTTCCGCGGGAGAAAGATGAGGCTTTCTGTACAGGGTCGCTATGGGTCGGAACCGACTCGACGGCACTTAACAACAACAACAAATGAAGAAAATAATGAAGTTGTTAAAGACTCTTTTATTCTCCCACTGACTGCACTCCAGCCATGCAGAGGTTTCTTTGTGTCTCCCTCAGGCCTTTCCACCTGCTATTCTCTACTTCAACCCTTCCAGCTCAAATATCACTTCCTCAAGAAAGCTTCCCTCCCATTCCATCAGATTGTCCATTTGGCATGCTCACTACCACCACATGAAAAGTACAAATGTGTAAGGAGAAAGCTCAGTCATTCAGTCAGGAGCTGCTTTGTAAAGGACATTCTCTCGTGTGCGAACCTTGTCAACATCCCTGTGAGGAGGAAGTCGCTCCAAGAGCAAACAGATTTGCTCCACATCACTCCATTGTTTAAGGCGATATCTGAGCAAAAGTCTAACAATTTCTATTCAAGTGATGCCCATAAATTAGTCCAAAGTCTTGTCCAAGGTTATTAGTGGTTCCTGTGGGAGAAAGATGAAGCTTTCTACTCCCGTAAAGATTTACAGCCCCGGAAACCCTGTACAGGGTGGCTGTGAGTCAGAACCGACTCCATAGCACGTAACAACAACAACAACAAGAATAAAGGTGACTTTTATTCTGAAACCTTATTTCTTAGTGTTAACGATGTTTTTACTGTAACAATGGTTTGTTTATTATTGTTATTTTGAAAAATTAAAAGCTAACCATTCTATGTTGATGTCTAAGATTGGGCATCTATATGTCTGTTGAGGTTATGGAGTAGGTATTGTGATGAATGCTAATAGTGAACCTAATCTCAAAAGTACCTCAAAAAGGCTGCTACCCATGGTATTTTCAACAATCTCATATGCATGTGCAAGTTGGATAGTGAATAAAGAAGACCACAGAAGAACTGTTGCATTTGAGTTATGGTGGTGGAAGAGAATATTAAAAATATCATTGACTGCCAAAATAACAAACAAATCTGGGTTCGAAGTACAGCCAGAAAGCTCCTTGAAGCAAGGATGGCCAAGCTTTGTCTCTCATACCTTCAGCATATTATCAGGCGGGACCAGTCCCTGGAGAAGGACCTCATGCTTGGTAACATCCCCAACGAGATGGATTGGCACAGTGGCAGCAGCAATGGGCTCAAGCGTAGCAAGGATTTTGAGGATGACCCAAGACCCGGCAGTGTTTCGTTCTGTTGTGCATACGGTCGTTATGAGTCAGAACCGACTCGAGTACACATAACAACAGTAACAACAACAACCCAGGTTTTGTGTTAATGTCTAGCCCCCTACTGAGAAAAGAGCTTCACTGCTGCATAAAAGGCCTGACATCTGGAAGGTTCTAAAATTATATTTGCTTAATGATTATTGCTGTTGTTGTTACGTGCTGTCGAGTCAGTTCTGACCCTTAGCAACCATGTATAGGGTTTCCCAGGAGCGGCTGGTTGACTTGAACCACTGACCTTGCGGTTCAAACCAACTACCCACAGCGCCACACCAGGACACTTTGCTCAGTGCAGGACTGACCAAAATACCCTTTTTCATCCCCTCTACTGTACAGGGTTTCTCTGCTATCCATAAGGTTTTCACTGTCTAAATATTCGGAAATAATTCGTCACTCCTTCTTCCTAGTCTGTCTTCATCTAGAAGCTCATCTGAAACCTGTCCACCATGGGTGACCCTGCTGATATTTAAAACACCAGTGGCATAGCTTCCAGAATCACAGCAACTCACAAGCCACCACAGTATGACAAACTGACAGACAAGTGGTCTCAAAAATGGCAACAGTAGTGAGGTTGGCCTAGGATCGGACATTGTTTCGTTCTGCTGTGCATAAGGTCGCTATGAGTTGGTACCAACTACAACAACTGTACAAGGTCACTATGAGTCAGAACTGACTCCACAGAACATAACAACAACTGTACTCTACCTGCTACTGCTAGATCCCAGCTATCATCAGCTTACACCAACTGTTTTCCTAGATTCCATCCAGCCTCTAGTCCACAACTGCCAGTTTATTTTACTTAAGTATTGTCAGGATAATTCTCTGTTCTGACTGATTACACCAAGTCTTAGCACCTTTTCATCAACTTCAAGTCTTTCCCTTCTCTAATGTAAAAAACGATGTAATTTGATTTTCTGCTTTGCCTCAGGTTCAGCCTGCCTTTTCATGGCACCAGAATAGAGTTTACTTTCCATTAATAAAAGCCAATTTATCCTTAAACGTCAAACTCAACACCCATTTCTCTATGAGATCCTCATGAGTGACCCAGATATTATCACACTGCTAGAACTGGTCTACATTAATAACATAGCTGTTCTCGTACAATTTCACGTATGTTCATTTGTATTCTCCACAACACTCTGACTAGTTTTCAGAAGGAAGAAAAGGTTGTAACATCTACTGACCACCACTGCCACCACTCATCTGTCAGTTGGTCACCCTGTGCTGCCTTATGTGCTGCAGTGATGCTGGAAGCTATGCCACCAGTATTTAAAATACCACCAGAGTCATCCGTGGTGAACAGGTTTCAGCAGGGCTTCTAGGCTAAGAAGCTCCCAGATTAGGAAGACAGAGACACAGACTATTTCTGAATGGCTAGCCACTGAAAATCTTATAAACAGTGAAGAACATTATCAGATAATCATACTAGATAATGAAAACATTATGAAAAGAGGTGGAACACTGTAAGATATAGTGCCAGAAGATGAGCCCCTCAGATTGGAAGGCACTTAAAATAAAACTGCGGAAGAGCTGCCTCCTCAAATAGATGTGACCATAAAGAAGTGAATGAGGCAAAGCTTTTAGGATCTTCATTTGCTGATGGGGCAAAATTGGAAAAGAAATGGCTGCAACGATCCATTAATAATTGGAAAACGGAATATACAAAGTTTTAACCTTGAAAAATTGGACACTGTCAAAAATGAATGGAACATATAGAGAGCGATATCCTAAAATGAACTGGTATTTGGCCATTTTTAATTCAACAATCACATGGTTTGCTATGCCAAGAAAATCTAATTGAAAATCGAATGGTGTTGCTTTCATAACCAAAAAGAACGTTTCAAGATCTATCTTGAAATACAATGCTGTCTGTCACAGCATTTGTGGCGCTGTGGGTTAATGCACTGAACTGCAAAGTCACTTTAAATCACAAGGTCAGCAGTTCAAGTTCATCAGCTGCTCCTCAGAAACCCTATACAGGGTGAGTCATTATAGGTCAGAACCGACTCGGTGGTACTTAACAACAACAACAAGGAGACCAATTAATATCACTATTATTCAAATTTATACACAAATCACTAAAGTTAGTGAGGATAAAACTGAAACATTTTACCAACTTTTTCAGGCTGAAATTGATCAAACAAACATGCAATCAAGATACATTGATAATTGCTGGTAAGTGGAATGCAAAAGTTGGAAACAAAGAGGAAAGACTGGTAGTTGGAAAACATAGCCTTAGTGACAGAAATGATGCTGGCGAATGCATAAGAGAATTTTGCATGGGCAATGACTTACTCAATGCAAATATCATTTTAAAACACCATCAAAGGCAGTTATACATATTGACCTCACCAAAGGGAATACACAAGAATCAAACTGAATATATCTGTGGGATGAGTCGGTGGAGAAGCTCAGTATTATAAGCCAAAACAATGCCAGGGGCTGACAGAAGAACAGATCATCAATTGCTCATATGCAAGTTTAGGAGGAAGCTGAAGAAAATTAAAACAAGTCCATAAGAGCCAAAATATGACCTTTAATA
>NW_006408848.1:1263033-1264446 GCF_000296735.1 Chrysochloris asiatica
TCAATGATTACAATCTCCTCATCATTCAACAGTATTTACTTCTATTCCCTGTTTTGTTTTATGAGGGGAGGCGATGTACACTGAAACACTCAGGAATATATAATAATTTAAACAACGTGAAACTTGCTCTTGAACATACAGAAGCTAAAGCAAATATAAGAAATGATGAATTAAAAGAGCATAATGAAAATTTCCAAGGGCAGCTCGAGAAGACAAAGTCAAGTATTATAATGAAATGTGCAAAGACTTGCAGGAGTTAGAAAACCAAAAGAAAAGAACATGCTCAGCATTTCTCAAGCACAAAGAACTGAAGAAAAAATTCAAGCCTAGACTCGCAATATTGTAGGATTCTATAAGCAACACGTTCAGTGATGCAGAAAGATTCAAAAGAAGATGGAAGAAATACATAGAGCCATTGTAACAAAAAGAATCGGCAGATGTTCAAGAGATGACACATGATTATAGTCCGATAGTCAAAGCAGCACTGAAGACATTGGCAAAAAACAAGGCTTCCAGAATTGACTGAAGGCAAATTGAAGTCTTTCAACAAACCGAGGCAGCATTGGAGGTACTCAATCATCTATGTCAAGAAATTTGGAAGACAAATACCTGGCCAATTGATTAGAAGAGATTCATATGTGTGCACATTCCAAAGAAAAGTGATCCAACGGGATGCAGAAATCATCAAACAATACCATTAATAGCATGTCCACGTAACATTTTACTGAAGATAACTAACAAACTATTGCAGTATATAGACAGGAAGGTGCCAGACATTCAGAAAAAGACATCAGATAGATCTTGGCTGAAAGCAGGGAACACCAGAGAAATGTTCACTTGTGTTTTATTGACTATACAGAGGCATTAGATATGTGGTTTATTACAAATTACAGCTAACATTGGGAAGAATGAGTGTTTCAGAAAAATTAATTGTGCTCATGAGGCACCTATACAGAGACCAAAAGACAGCTGTTCAAACAGAACAAAGGAATACTTAAAGGTTTAAAATCAAGAAAGGTGTGTGCCATGGATATATCCTTTCATCATACTTTTTCAATCTGTATGCTGAGCAAAAGTCCAAGAAGCAGGATTATAAGAAGATTATGGCATCAAGACTGGAGGAACACTCATTATCCTGTGATATGCAGAATGACACATACTTGATTGCTGAAAGCAAAGAGGACTTGAAATACTTACAGATGCAGATCAAAGACCATAGCTGTCAGTATGGATGCACCTCAATGTAAAGAAAACAAAAATCTTCACCACTGGACCAATAGATAACATCATGAAAAACTGAGAAAAGATTGAAGTTGTTAAAGACTTCAATTTTCTTGGATTCATAATTGACACTGATGGAAGCAACAGTCAAGAAATCAAATGACATACTGCATCAGGCAAAACTGCTGCAAA
>NW_006408848.1:1264656-1266948 GCF_000296735.1 Chrysochloris asiatica
TTTTAGAAATTAATATGGCAAGACTTCACCTGTTGTTCTTTGGACATGTTATAAGGACAGACCAGTCCTTGAAGAAGGACATCATGCTTGACAAAGTGGAGGGTCAGTGAAAAAGAGGATGATGCTCAACAAGATAGACAAATGTATACAATGAGACTTCAAAACACACCAGTAAGCCTAAAATAGCCCGGCTCAGTGGCAGCAACAATGGACTCACACATACAACAATTAAGAGGATGTTAAAGGACCAGGCAATGTTTCATTCTGTTGTGCACAGGTCTGCTACACACTGGAATGAACTTGACAACACCTAACACAACAATAATACTGAACACCACTGATATCAGACTCTATGTTAGATATAAAGTATCTGTTAAAACTTACATTGAATGGTAAGGCTCACTTTTCGTTATGTTGTTGTTAAGTGCCATCGAGTCAATTCTGACTCATAGCAGCCTAGTATAGGGTTTCTAAGGAGTGGCTGGTGGGTTTGAACTTCCAATCTTTTGGTTAGCAGCCCAGTGCTTATCCTACAGCACTACATCACGTCTCCACTGATCCTGATGGCAACCTTTAACTGCATACGACCTTACTCGATTAAGCATTAAGCAGTCTTAAAGAAGAAATTAATAAAGTCTAGAAAAAATTTAATCAAAAGTCTGAGGAAAAACCAAACAGCTACACTCTCTTTCCCCACGAATCAATCATCCAAGTTGTTGAAAATCAGAAATTTAATTGATTGTCTTGTGCCCTGTGCACCCTATGAAGAGGACTACAAAAGACACAGTAATCTTGAAGACAGACTAATGAAAAGTTGATTGTGTCTCCAGACTAGATAAATCTATCTATCTGCAAGCTTGAAAACTAGCACCTGTCACCACTGTCCCCTTAAATACAACCCATCAGACCTTCAGAGCTAGAAGGAAGCTCCAGCTATGTAGCCAAACAGTGAAACACTTGCATCAAACCCAGGGATACATTTAAATTATTCTGCTATCCAGAATAGTTGATTGGCACAGTGTCAGCAGCAATGGGCTCCAGCAGAGCAACAATTGTGAGGATGGTGCAGGACCAGGCATGTTTCATTCTGTTGTGCATTAAGTCCCTGTGAATCCATACCGATTCAATGGCACCTAACAACAACAACCCAGGGGCTGAGGAATTCTTTCCTCATAATTCACCCTTTTAAAAACTAAGAACTCTTTCATGAGAAGGAACTAATTTTTGGTCAATGTTCTCTACTAATATTGAAGATTTAAAAAAACACAAAAAATGTTATCCCTGCATGCACTGACTCGATCAGAAATACTAGAATCATGTGATACAAAAATATATGTGTGGTTCACATGGGCTTTATTCTCAGTCCAAAAATTTCCATTTATAGGGAAGCGTAAAATCTGTTGGTAAGTACTATAAAAATTACAGACACTCCTACAGGCTCTTACTCGTTTTTCTGCATACAACAGAAATCTAATAGATGCCATGCCGTCAAATGGACCTAGTACTAAATGAATCTTCCACCAAAAGGATGAACCAAAATGAAACCCGAATTCTTCGACAAATGTATACAGTGAGACCTCAAAACACACCAGTAAGCCTAAATCACTTTTGGTTGAGCATGCGTAGAAAGCTAGCAAACTCAGCATGTCTACCGTGGCATGGGTTCCACTCAGAACAGCAGAAACATTAAATGTGGGGGTAAATGGTGCTTTTAGTTGTGAATTTACTACTCCAACCTCAGGCATTAGATATATTAGAATATAATTATGTAGCCACTTGAAGACAAAGGTGGAAACAGATGCTTAAACAAACAGATAAACAAACAGAGATGTGCCTACCTTTCTCTTTGTTTTGAAAATCACAGTAGCCTTTGTTGGAAACATGGTGGTTGGTGGCTATGTGCCTGGAGTCAGAACCGACTCACCATGACCCTGTACAGGGTTTCTGAGGCTGTAAATCTTTAAAGGAACAGAAAGCCTCAGCTTTCTCCCGTGAAACAGCTGGTAGTTTCAAACTGCTGACCTTGCAGTTCACAGCCCAATTCATAACCACTATGCTATATCTCTGGTCAAGTCAGCAACTACTACAGCAAGTAAACAAAAGTATGGGAAACAGCACATGGAGGACTCAGCAAACGATAAGCGAGTTATCTCATAAATTAAAGCTGCTCTGGACAAGGATGCCATTTATCACCACTCCTATTTAATATTGTGCTAGAAGTCTTAGCAAGAGCTATACGTCAAGACAGGGAAATTATAGGCATCCAAATTGGCAAAGAGGAAGTAAAACTCT
>NW_006408848.1:1267223-1268847 GCF_000296735.1 Chrysochloris asiatica
AAAGGAATAGCCAGAAATATCACCATAAAAAGCTTGTAAGTCCAGCTTCTGGCTATAACTGACTGGAATACCTAAAATGGGGATACAACATATCCAGTGAAGGAGGCTTCCTGCAGAGCCTCTGTATTACATAAAACCATAGGTGGAATCCTGAACCCCATCAAGAATCTTCTGAGGTGGGAAGCTTCCAATGGAAAGGACAAGCATACCAGTCTGGAGTGGCTAGAACAGAAGATACTTCTTGAAAGAAACACCAACAGGAAAAATACAAAACAGTAACAGCAGTTCAACTGACTACTACAAGAACAAGCAAGATTCTCGCCCAGGAGACATCAAGGCAAGTGGTCGAGTCCCCTCAGGGCAAACCCCTTCCAAGACTGAGACTCAATGGGAATACACAAGCAGATACATGCTCTGACTGGTGACTAGGTAGGTCACCGATAAAGGGAACTGAGGGAAAAACAGCAATGAAGCTGCAAGCTAAATCCAACCACATTAACTACACTCCTGTGAACCCGGGTGGAGACCTAGTTGGCCAGCAGTTTAGCAAGACCTGGGGACTCCTAGGCCCAGAGTCAGTGACATAGCCACAGAGGACTAGAGTGGAGAATGAAGTATCCAGCTGATAAGAAGAGAGGGCATATGGATAAGATCACCCACACTTGCAGATAATACCCATTTGACCTGGCTTCAATGACTGGAAGATCACAGCTCAACTAGAAGAAGAAAGAGGAAAAAAAGAGTAATCTGATACAATTTGATGAACTTGACCTACACCTATGAATGCAGTAGCTCAAAAGAGAGGACCCATCTTTACAGTAAGGATCATTCCCACCCTCTCAGTATACAGGGTAGACAGGGATGGGCAACTTGGATCCTGGCTACCCAAAATGGGGGTGGGGGTCCTACAGAGGCAAGAAGTAACTGGCTTACAAGCTTTCAAGAGGGAGCCTAGATCCAGAGGGTGTGGAGGAAGGTAGAATATCCACTGAGTAGTATCCCATCTGTCTGGATGGGACTGATGAAAGGAGATGTGGATAGCATTCACATGGTACAACAGTGAATAATTACTATCAGGACTGACTGTGAGGGTTGGAAATTTAAAGGTAGACATTTTGTAGCAAAAGGAGGAGAGTGGTGGACTTTGCAGTCCAGGAGTGGAGGGCCCTGGGACCATCAAGGGAGAAGAGCGGAATGCAGGACCTTATCCAGAGAAACAGTGACACCAGAGATGGAGGCAGAGATGATGACATGAAGAGATGGAGTAGCTGGGTATTCTAGACCCAGAGAGAGGGAGAGGCTGTGTGCTGAGAACCAGAGGGCAGGCTTGCAAGGTGTACCATTTGGTTGGTTGATGATGCATGGAAGGGATTGTAACCATGGCAACATAACGATATACGATACGATGAATTTTGTAAAGCTAATGTTCTCCTATGTAAACTATCACATAATTCACAATAAACCATTTGGGGAAAAAAAAGAAAATTAAAGCTGCTCTGCTGCGGGGGAAACACCAGAGTCCATTTCAACTCTTCTGTGACACCAGAGCTCTGGTAGAGTAGTGGTTACGAATCGGGCTGTAAACCGCAAGGTCAGCAGTTTGAAACTACCAGCTGCTCCGTGG
>NW_006408848.1:1270627-1271947 GCF_000296735.1 Chrysochloris asiatica
AAGTGTGGCAGCGGTAATGAGGCTGGCCCAGAATCGGACATTGTTTCGTTCTGCTGTGTATGGGGTCCCTATGAGTCAGTTCCGACTCGATGGCACCTGACAACAACAACAATATATAATAAAACTTTCCCAAAATACAACATTCTGAGTAAAGCAAGACACATCTTATTAATATGCCCACCTCTATTTCCAGTAGCCCCATTTTTCAACTTTAAGGACATGCTCATCCTTAAAATAAAAAAAAATTAAAATGTTAGAAGGAGGATAAATGGTTTCCTAGAGAGCAGTTAGCCATGTTTACTCTTAAACACAACTGTCCCAAATATTAACATGGTATTTGAATGATAGGTCACATATCTTTCTCCCTCTCACTCACCAAAAGAAAAAAAAAAATTGTATTTGCATATAAGAGCAATGGCAAGAATTTCTAACCTTGAAAAGATGCAAGGAGCCCCAGCGTTTTCTCCACTGTTCACAAAGGAAGTTTACGACCTGAGAGGATTGATCTGCTATCAGTCTGGGTCTGGCTTCATTTACAGCTGTCCCATGGTCATTGCCATCGTGCCTGTGTCAATACTACTGTTTCTATGGCACTGTCACAACCTGTGTCCCTAGGTGATGTAATGACCTACAGAAAATCTAAAGGAAAGTTCTTCAGGCTTTGTGGATAAAGATTACAGAAAATCTTTATAAAGATACCCAGATCCTCACAAAAGACAATTTCGATTCTTACAAAAGGTAAGTCAGAATCAACTTAATTTTTAAATCACTGAAATTAACAGAAAAAATACAAGTCTTCATTCTTGACTCATAATTTACTCATACAAGGAATTTTAATAAGCAAATTCTGCCAATTTTTTCAAACTTCACTTTTGGAACGCATCTTCCAAATGAAACTTGCCTCTTTATGCTTGACCAGACAAGCTGAACAGTGCATTCGTGACTACTATCTAAAACATACCAGAACTGTTATGGGATTTATTTTCATCTATGATCTTCAAGGATACCTGATATGGCGCTACAGAATAATGCAGCAATTCAAATTCACCAGCCACTCCATGGAAACCCTATAGGGGTCACTATTCATCAGAACTGACTGGAAGGCACTTACCAACAACAACACAATCTTCAAAGTTTTGGAAAGCTTTCATCAGGGTCAACATCAAAAGAAAAAGAGTTGTTTGCAAACTAACCTCAATAAATCCATTTTGTCTATCTAACGTTGTTGTTGTTAAGTGCCAGTGAGTTGGTACTGACTCCTACACACAACACAACCTTACACACAACAGAAGTAGCTCTGGTAGCATAGTGGTTACAAGT
>NW_006408848.1:1277761-1284056 GCF_000296735.1 Chrysochloris asiatica
TGTACCAAAAGGAAATGGTTGATGTTCAACTGTTTCAAGAGGTAGCATGTGATCAAGAGCCAATGATACTGAAGGAAGAAGTCCAAAGCACATTGAAAGAATTGGCAAAGAACACGGCATCAGGAATTGATGGAATAAAAATTGAAATCTTTCAAGAAAGTGAGGCAGCACAGAAGGCACTCACACATCTCTGCAAGAAATTTGGAAGACAGCTATCTGACAAACTGATTGGAAGAGATCCATATTTGTGCCCATTCCAAAGAGAGGTGATCCAACGGAATGCGGCAATCATCAGACAATATCTTTGATATCCCATGCGAGTAAAGTTTTACTAAAAGTAATACAGAAACAGCTACAAGCATACATTGACAGGAAACTTCCAGAGATTCAAGCCGGAATCAGAAGAGGCCGTGCAACGAGGCATATCATTGCTGATGTCCAATGGATCTTGGTCGAAAGCAGAGAATATCAGAAAGATGTTTACCTGTGCTTAATTGACTACTCCAAGGCTTCTGATTATGTGCATCATGACAAGCTATGGACAACATTGCTAAGTATGAGTATTTCTGAAAACTTAATTGTGCTCATGAGAAATCTGTACATGGACCAAGAGGCAGCTGTTCGAACAGAAAGTGGGAACACCGAATGGTTTATAATTAAGAAAGGTGTGTGACAGAGTTGTATTGTTTCACCATACTTATTCAAGCTGTATGCTGACCAAATAATCTGAGAAGCTGGGTTATATGAAGAAAAATGTGGCATCAGGATTGGAGGAAGAGTCATTAACAACCTGCAATATACAGATGACGCAACCTTGCTTATTGAAAGTGAAGAGGACTTAGTATTTACTGATGAAGATCAAAGAGCACAGCCTTTGGAATGGATTTCATCTCAACGTCAACAAAACAAAAATCCGTTCTTTCCTCCTCAGCACCACCATGGCTCGTGGTCCCAAGAAACATCTTAAGTGTGTGGCTGCCCCCAAGCATTTGATGCTAGACAAACTGACTGGTGTGTTTGCTCTACGCCCATCCACTGACCCCCACAAACTGAGAGAATGCCTCCCACTGATCATTATCTTAAGGAACAGACTTAAGTGTGCCCTGACAGGAGATGAAGTTAAAAAGATCTGTATGCAGTGGTTCATTAAGATTGATGGCAAAGTCCAAACTGATATAACATATCCTGCTGGTTTTATGGATGTTATCAGCATTGACAAAACCGAAGAACATTTCCGTCTGGTCTATGACACCAAGGGTTGATTTGCTGTTCATCGTATTACACCTGAGGAGGCGAAGTACAAGTTGTGCAAAGTAAGAAAGATCTTTTTGGGCACAAAAGGAATATCCCATCTAGTGACTCGTGATGCTCGTATCATACACTCATCAAGGTGAATGATACTATTCAGATTGATTTGGAGACTGGAAAGAGTACTGATTTCATCAAGTTTAACACTGGTAACCTGTGTATGGTGACTGGAGGTGCCAGCCTGGGAAGAATTGGTGTGATCAGTAACAGAAAGAGGCATCCTGGCTTTTGATGTGGTTCATGTGAAAGATGCCAATGGCAACAGTGTAACCACCCAACTTTGCAACATTTTCCTTATCGGCAAGGGCAACAAACCATGGATTTCTCTTCTCTGAGGAAAAGGTATCCGCCTTACCATTTCTGAAGAGAAAGATAAGAGACTGGCTGCCAAGCAGAGCAGTGGGTGAAATGTTCTCTAAGAGATGTGAATGAACAAATCTTTACATAATTAAAGATATTAAACATTTAAAAAAAAAATCCTCACCACTGGATCAATAAACAACATTCTGATCAACAGAGAAAAGACTGAAGTTGTCAAGGACTTCTTTCTTCTTAGATCAACTATCAACACTCAAGGAAGCAGCAGTCAAGAAATCAAACATATTGCATTAGGCAAATCTCCTTCACAAGACTTTTTTAAAGTGTTGAAGAGCAAAGATGTCAGCTGGAGGACTAAGGTGCGCCTGTCCCAAGCCATGGCATTTTCAATAACCTCATATGAATGCAAAACCTGGACAGTGAATAAGGAAGACCGTAGAAGAATTGATGCTTTTGAGTTATTGTGTTGGAGGAGAATATTGAAAGTGCCATGGGCTGCCAAAAGAACCAACAGATCCATGTTGGAAGAGGTGCAGCCAGAATGCTCCTTGGAGGCCAGTATGGCCAAACTTCGACTCTCATACTTCAGACATATTGTCAGGAGGAACCAGTCGCTGGAGAAGGATATCATGTTTGGTTTAAGGTGGAGGGTCAGAGAAAAAGAGGAAGACACCAGCGAGATGGATTGGCAAAGTGACAGCATCAATGGGTTCAAGCGTAGCAACGATAGTGAGGTTGGCCCAAGATCGGGCAGTGTTTCTTTCAGCTGTGAATAAGGTCGCTATGAATTGGTACCGACTCAATGGCACCTAACAACAACACATTTGGTACTTACCATGTTATCATGTGCTAGGTGCTATATGGAAGCCCTTACAAGTGGCCCTCATAACCCCAGTGATAGTGATGGGATTACACCGTTGATATTGTTATTAGGTGCCATCCAGTCAATTCTAACTCTTAACAACCCTATGCACTACAGAACAAAACACCGCCAAATCCTGCACCATCCTCACCATTGTTGTTATGCTAAAGACAACTGCTGCTGTCACTGTGCCGATCCATCTCATTGAAGGTCTTCCTCTTTTTTTGCTGACATTCCACTTTACCAAGCATGATGTCACTTCCAGGCCAATAACGTGTGTAAAATAAGAGAGACCATGTCTCACCATCCTAGCTTTTAAAGACCACTGTGGCTGTATTTCTTCCAAGACAAATTTGCTATGACAGATCACAGTACTTTCAATATTCTTCTCCAACTCCATAACTGAAAAGCATTGTTGTTATTAAGTGTCGTCTTGTAGCTTCCAACTAACAGTGACCCTGTACAGGGTTTCCAAGGAGCAACTGGTAAGCTTGAACCACCAATCCTGCAGTTCAAACCAACCTTGCAGTCCAGCACATTAACCCGCAGTGCCACACTTGTTGTTGTTAAGTGTTGTTAAGTGCCATCGAGTTGATTCCGACTCATTGCGACTCTGTATACAGGGTTTCCAAGGAGCAGCTGGTGAGCTTGAACCACTGACCTTGCAGTACAAACGATTTTGCAGTCTGAATGACAAATGCCACACCAGGACTCATAGCAACTGTTTAATTTTTTTTACATAAAACTAAGGCTGTAAAACATTAAGTGACTTTTCTGAAGCTAGAAAATGAAGGAGCTGGAAGAGGAATCCAATTTCCTGAGTATGAATCTTTTCCTTCTCCACTAAACAGACGGCATTTCTTATTGTTGCTAAGTGCCAATGACTCAGTTTCAACTCATAGTGACTCTATAGGTTTTCCAAGGAGCAGCTGATGGGTCTGAACTGTTGACCATGCAGTTAGCAGTCCAGTGCTTATCCTAAAAATATTTTCATCAAGCACTGATGATTTCTCAAAGCATAAATCTAGATTTAATCTACTGACAGGAGAAAGTATCTTGAAGAATTAAGTTCACAAATACGTATTTTAAATTACAGACACATAGCAGTGGTCCAATGGAGCTCTGGTAGCATAGTGGTTATGAATCAGGCTATGAAACCTCAGGGTCAGCAGTTGGAAACTACCAGCTGTTCTGCAGGAGAAAGATGAGGCTTTCTGCTCCCATAAAGATTTACAGCCTCAGAAACTCTGTACACAACAACAAGAAGCAGTGGTCCAGACTCCTCCATATGTTGTCATACTCAAAACCTATTTTCATATCTTCAAATATTTTTGCTCCAGAATATGCCATAAAAACAGTGTCTGAAAGAAAAGGAAGCAGTCTTTCTTAGGAATTCTAGAAAATTTGCACATCCTTCAAGTGCCCTTGTAAACAGCAGCAGAGGCATGAAATAATCGTTATCAAGGGAAAAGATCTATGAGCCTCCTGAGGAACTGCCCATCTGAAACCTTTCAACGAAAAAGCAATTCTACCTTCCTGCTTTCCTGCATTACATCCTCCCTGGAGCAATAAGAAGGGTCACTAATCAGTTTTTAATTTTCTTTCCTGGAGAGATATTCAGAACAGAGCTGTAAGAACTCAGGATGCAGGCTTTGCAAAATAAAGCCCAAGGAAAAACTGAATGGTGAAATTTTAAATCCATGACACTACACATATTATTCTAGACCAAGTAGAGAAATAACCATTTTCTAAAAGGTGCCCCCCCTCTAAATTTTTAATGCAAATTTCATACACAGAATCTTGTGTAAATAAGTTCCCTGGAACTGAAGGATCTCCCCTTGTGTAATTTAACAAGGGAAATTTACACAAATCCAAATGCCAAGGTGGCACAGTAATCTTGGCCAGATCATAAGCCTATAAAGACTTAAGGGAGAAAAGATAGCCAAAGGCAGGGGTTGCGGGATTGGCAGTAAACCAAAATGATTTTCAATAAATGTTTACCTCATCCTCTATAATCAGCTCTCAATCCTTCCATGCTGCAAAGAAACTGAGAGTGGTAGGCAGAGAGGAGGTTGGTGAGCAATGAGAAACGGACCAGATGGGAAACCAAAACACAAAGATGCTGGGCCCAACTGCTGCCTCTGGCAAATCTCTGTCATTTGTTGGCTGTTGGATCCCCTACCTGTAGAATGTAGGGATTAGATTAGTTAATTCCTGGTATGGTGCTGTAAGATTGAACTGCTAACCATAAGATTGGGAGTTCAAATCTACCAGCCACTTCTCAGAAACCCAATACAGGGTCACTATGAGTCAGAACAGACTCAACATAATAATAACAATGCCTACTTGGAGAGTAATGATCGCTCATTAGTAAAATTCTCACCTTCCACAAGCGAAATCCACGTTCAACTGCCAACCAATTTGTCTATGTACAGCTACCACCCATCTGTCAGTAAAGTGCTGCATGGTGTTATGAAGCTGAACAAATTTTAGCAGAGCATCATTTTTTTTTTTTTTTTTAAAGGGCTACTGATCTACTTCTGAAGATACGTCAGTGCAAACCCTATGGATCACATGGTCAGATACCATTGTATGTAGGGCCATTCTGAGTTGCAACCACACAACAGTAGCTAATCACATCAGTGTCCACTACAGAATGTTCTACTCTAAGTGAAACCCAGTGTGTTCTCATTGATGTCATATCTCCCATGATCATTCCCTGGTTGTCTGCTGCATTTTCAGGGAAGTTCAAGGGGATGAAATAACAGCGAATTTAAGACTACACATTGGTTTGGTACAGAGAATTAGACAGTTGAACTTTAGGTAAAAAGAAGGAGTGACTGACAAGAAAAGCCATGGTAAGCAGAAAGGAGTGCATGTGAAAGATGTATGTCATACTATCCATAGCTGTATCTCACTTTGTTGTACCATGGTGGCTTGAGTGTTGCTGTGATTCTGGAAGCTATGTCACCAGTAATCGTAAATACCAACAGGATTCCCCCATGGAGGGCAGGTTTCAGCAGAGTTTCCAGACTAAGGCAGACTAGAAATAAGGAGAAGCAGACTACTTCTGAATGTTTAATCATTGAAAATCTTATGAATACCATTTTCAGAGTGCCAGAAGATAAAAACATTATGAATAGCATCAGAATATTGCATGACATAATGCCAGAAGATGGTGCCTCAGATATAAAGGTACTCAAAATATGACGGGAGAAGAGCTGTCTCCTCTAAGTAGAGGTGATCATGATGGTGGAAATGGAGTAAAGCTTTCAGGAGCTTCATTTGCTGATGGGATACTACTCAAAATGAGGAGAAACAGCTATAAACATCCATTGATAATCAGAACATGAAATATTTGAAGTATGAACCAAGGAAAATTGGAAGTTGTCAAAAACTAAATAGAATATAAAAAGATTGATATCCTAGGCATTAGTTAGCTGAAGTGGACTGGTATTGGCCATTTTGAATCTGACAATCACATGGTTTACTATTCTGGAAACAACAAATTGAAGAGGAATGGCATAGCATTCCTCAACAAAAAGAATATTTCAAGATGTTCTTGAAGTACAAAGTTGTTTATGATATGGTAGCATCCATATGCCTACAAGGAAGACTAGTTTATGCCACTATTATTCATATTTATACACCAAACACTAGAGTTATGATGAAATTGAAAACTTCTACAACCTCTTTGAACTTGATCAAACATGCAATCAAAATGTATAGGTGAGTCTTCTGCCTATAACTGATTGGAATACCTAAAATGGGGCTACAACGTGCCCAGTGAAGGAGGCTTCCTGCGGA
>NW_006408848.1:1285301-1287839 GCF_000296735.1 Chrysochloris asiatica
GAGGGGATTGTAACCATGGCAATGAGAGACAATATATGATAGAATGAATGTAAAACTAGTGTTCTCCCATGTAAACTATCACATAATTTACAATAAAACATTTTTAAAAAAGGATAAAGAACGAATGGATGGGAAAGCGGGGAATTTGAAAAGGTCCAGCAATATTCAAGAACTTTCAAAATCTGACCACAACCACAAAAAAAGTCTAAAGTTTACCTTCAGAAACATTTTCACAGAGGAGAGTAAAAAGATCTCATTTGTGCTTTTAGAGAAATTAACTCTGATGACTACACAAGATGGTTTGGTGAGGGCAAAAACTAGAAGCAAATTTTTTACACAAATTTCCTTAAAGAAATTGTAGAAGGGATGGATTTAAGAGACATGTTTCATGGCAGAACAAAGATTTGGTGACTGATAGATAGGTAAGGGAACTAATTAAAACAACAAATAGAATCCACTAGCATAGGGCCTGGAACATAATAAGTACTCAATAAATGTTTATTTCAATAAATGTTTATTTCACCTTCAAAAAAAAAAAATGTATAGGTGAACTTGACCTACACCTATTGATGCAGTAGCTCAAAAGAGGGAACAAATCTTTATAGTGAGGATCATTCCCACCCCCTCCATACAGAGTAGACAGGGATGGGCAACTTGGACATTGGCTACCCAAAGTTGGGAGGGCTACAAAGGCAAGAAGAGACTGGCTTACAAGCTTTCAAGGGGGAACCTAGATCCAGAGGGCATGAAGGAAGGTAGAATCTCCACTGAGTAGTATCCAATCTGTCTGGATGGGACTGATGAAAGGAGATGTGGATAACATTCATGTGGTACAATAGTGAATAATTGTTATTAGGACTGATTGTGAGGGTTGGAAATATAAAGGTAGACGTTTTGTAGTAAAAGGAAGGGAGTGATTGACTCTGCAGTCTAGGAGCGGAAGTCCCTGGGACCATCAAGCGAGAAGAGTGGAGAGCGGGATCCTACCCAGAGAAGCAGTGACACCGGAGATGAAGGCAGAGACGATGAGATGGAGAGATGGAGCGGCCGGGGACTTTAGACCCAGAGAGGGAGAGGGGCTGTGTGCTGACGACCGGGGGGCAGGCTTGCAGGGTATACCCATTGGTTGGTTGATGATGCATGGAGGGGATTGTACCCATGGCAGGCAATGAAACGATATACGATAGGATGAATGTAAAGCTAATTTTCTACCATGTAAACTACAACATAATTCACAATAAAACATTTTAAAAAATGTATTGATAATTACTGGTAATTGGAATCCAAAAGTTGGAAACAATAAGGAGAGCTCAGCATTTGGAAAATATGGCTTAGGTGATAGAACTGATGCTGGAGATCCATGATACAATTTTGCAAGACCAACAACTTACTCACTGCAAATACCTATTTTAAACAAAATAAAAGATAACTATACAAGTGGACCTCACCAGACAGAATACAAAGGAATCAAATTTTGCTACATCTGTGGGAATAGAGAGTAAGAAAGCTCAATATCATGTGCCAAAACTAAGCCAGGGGCAGACTGTGAAAGAGACCATCAATTGTTCATATGAATGTATAGGCTGAAGCTGAAGAAAATTAAAAGAAATCTATAAGAGCAAAAATATGACCTTGAACATATCCTACCTGAATTTAGAGACCATCTAAACAACAGATTTGATGCATTAGGTTCTAATGACCAAAGATCAGAAGAGCTGTGGAATGACATCAAGAACATCTGACAAAAAAGCAAAAGGTCATTAAAAAGGCAAGAAAAACAAAAAAGACCAAAATGGTTGTCAGAAAAGATCCTGAAAACTGGTTTTCCAGCATAGAGATTCTAAAGCAAATGGAAGAAATGAAGAAGTAAAAGAGGTGAAAAGAAAAATTTAAAGGAAAGCTCAAGAAGACACACTCAAGTATTATAATGAAATGTATAACGAACTGGAGTTACAAAACCAAAAGAGAAGAACACACTCAGCATTTCTCAAGGAAAATGAACTGAAAAAAAAAGCTTAAATGTTGACTTGCAATATTGAAGGATTCCCTGGGCAAATTATTGGATAATGGAGAAAGCATCAAAAAAAGATAGAAGGAATACAGAGTCACAGTACCAAAAAGAAATGGTTGATGTTTAAAATCTTTCAACTAATTCATGCAGCACTGGAGGTTGCTTGTTTATCTACGCCAAGAAATTTGGAAGACAGCTACCTGACCAACCGATTGGAAGAGATCCATATTTGTGCTCATTTAAAAAAGAGGTGACCCAATAGGATGTGGAAATCCATGAACAATATCATTAATATCACATGCACGTGAAATTTTGCTGAACAAATTTTTTTTTTTTTAACTTGGCACATACACACAATGGAATAACATGCTACCTTGAAGAATAACAAGGAGGTTATAAGCCACCGCATAACATGGATGAACCTTGAGGACATTGTGCTAAGTGAAATTAGTCAGTCACAAATGGAGTAATACTGCATAGGATCATTATTGTAAAAGCTTAAGAAAAAGTACCCACACTAAAAAGGG
>NW_006408848.1:1288645-1314667 GCF_000296735.1 Chrysochloris asiatica
GGATAAGACTCTTGTGGCTCATTAGTGAATAATTACTATCAGGACTGACTGTGAGTGTTGCAAATGTAAAGATACGTTTTGTAACAAAACGAGAGGAGTGGTTGATCTTGCAGTCCAGGAACAGAGGACACTGGGACGATTAAGGGAGAAGAGCGGAGTGCGGGACCCTATCCAGAGAAGCAGTACGCCACAGATGGAGACAGAGATGATGACATGGAGATATGGAGCGGCTAGGGACTCTGGACTCAGGGAGGGAGAGGGGCTGTGTGCTGACAGCCAGGGGACAGGCTTGAGGCGGTGTACCCTTTGGTTGTTTGAATGGTTATGTATTCCTGAGTGCTTCAGTGTACATCCAAAAAAAAAAACAAAACAAAACAGGGAATGGAAGCAAATGCTGTTGAATGATGATACATGGAGGGGATTGTAATCATTGCAATGAAACAAAATACAATCTGATGAATGTAAATCTGATGCTCTCCCATGTAAACTATCACTCAATTTACAATAAAAACTGAGGAAAAAAAAAAAAAAACACCATGACTTCCAAAAAAGAAACAAATCTGTGTTGGAAGAAGGACAACCAGAAGGCCCCTTAGACGCGAGAATGGCGACACTTGTCTCTCACACTATGGACATATCATCAGTTGGGACCAGTCCCTAGAGAAGGACATCATGCTTGGTAAAGTGGAGAGTCAGAGAAAAAGAGGAAGACCCCAAATAAATGGTTTGTTACAGCGGTAGCAGCAATGGGCTCAAGCAAAGCAATATTTCATTCTGTTGTGCAAAAGGGTGCTGCTATTAGTCAGAACCAACTTGATGGCACTTAACAGCAGTGAATATTGCCAACCTTAAAGAATGTATAATTTAGACATTATAATAAAGTTTGTATTATGCCAAATTCAGCACCACTTGGATTTCCTACAACTGCCCTCATCATGGGGGATTTCAATCAAAGTCTATAAAGTAATACGTACTTACTAGGCTTTACCTGAAAGCTTGCCAGGTTAGCAGGTTAGCCAGGAATCACTGATTCCTGAAGGATTGAAAGGAAGTCACAGGGAAGGGGTACGGTGTGCATGTTAGGAATTTTTCTTCTAATTATTCATATTATTTTCCTGGGAATAACACATGTTGTATTACACTACTCAGGAAAAATCTCTAACAATTTCTTAATATGTTTCCAGGTAAAAAATAAAAACAACATATTTAAGTGACCATAAAATTTTTTCTAACTTTGCTACATTTTCACTGATCAAAACTACAGTTATACATAAAATGTATACAAATATACTTTTTTTCCTATACCTCTGAAAGAGGCTGCAAATCCTTTAAAGAACATGAAATAGCAATACTCTAAATTTGAGCACAAAATTTTGGTAATCTAAATATTCAAGTGCAGCAGTTTCACATCACAAAAGCAATAGTAACAGGATAAAATCCTCCTCCAATCATTCGTTGACTGGTGTGGCACCGTGGGCTAATGCGTCAGACTGCAAAGTCGTTTGAACTGCAAGGTCGGTGGTTCAAGTTCACCAGCTGCTCCTTGGAAACCCTATACAGGGTCGCTATGGGTTGGAATCAACTCGACAGCACTTAACAACAACAACAAGTTTATGGAAAACTAACCAAAAGTTGGTTGTTCAAACCCATCAGCTGTTCCTCAGAAAGCTTGAGTCCAAACTAACTCAATGGCACTTAACAACAACAATGTATCTGCTACTCTTCTAGGTTCTTGAGGATTCAATAGTGGTTACAAGAAACAATTCCTCAAAATATTAAATGTCAATGTCTTTAAGTAGGAGTGTTTTTCTCTGCTACAATTATACACATCTCAGAAGCACCTCAGAAGAAAGACCTGGAGATCGATTTACAGTACATCAGTCATTAAAAACCATATGGAACACAGTTCTGAAACACATGGGATCACCATGATTTAGAATCTACTCAACAGCAATCAAAGAACTCATAAAAATAAATAAGCAGTGTTAAGGACAGACACGTATGTCAATGGAATAGAAATGAGAGTTCAGAAACAAACACTCATATTTATGTTCAATTAATTTTTTTTTATGTTTTTAAATCAGAATGCCAAGAACCAAGCCTACTACTATTATTCAAATTTACACACCAACCACTAAAGTCAGTTAGGAAGAATTGGAAGAATTCTACCAACCAACTTCTTCAATCTGAAATTGATGAAACACGCAATCATGATGTATTGATCATTACCTGTGATTGGAATGTAAAGGTTGGAAGCAAAGAGGAAGGATCAGTAGTTGGAAAATATGGCCTTGGTGATAGAAATGATGCTGGAGATTGCTTGATAGAATTCTGCAAAATCAATGATTTCTCATTTCAAATACCTTCTTTAGACAGCGTTAAGAGACGACCATACACATGGACCTCGCCAGATGGAATACGTAGAACTCAGACTGACTACATCTATGGAGAGAGACAATAGAAAAGCTCTGTATCATCACTCAAAAGAAGGCCAGGGGCAGATTGTGGAACAGACCATCAACTGCTTATATGCAAATTCAAACTGAAACTAAAGAAAATGAAAACAAAACCATGAGAGGCAAAATATGACCTTGAATATATCCCACCTAAATTTAGAGATCATCCGAAGAACAGATTTGATACATTAAACACTAAAGACTGAAGACCAGAAGAGTTGTGGGATAACATCAAGAACATCATACATAAAGAAAGCAAAAAGTCATTAAGAAGACATGAAAGAAGGAAAAAGTCAAAATGGATATCAGAAGAGACTCTGAAACTTGCTCTCCAGTGTAAAGATGCTAAAGCAAATGCAAGAAATGAGAAGGTACAAGGGCTGAACAGAAAATTTCAAAGGTCCGCTCGAGAAGACAGTGTCAAAAATTACAACAAAATGTGCAAAGATCTGGAGTCAGAGAACCAAAAGGGAAGAGCATGCTCAGCATTCCTCAAGCTGTGGGAACTGAAGAAAAAATTCAAGCCTCAGCTTTAAGTACTGAAGGATTCTCTGGGCAAATTATTAAATGATGCAGAAAACATGAAAAGAAGATGGATGGAATACACAGAGTCACGGTACCAAAAGGAAATGGTTGATATTCAACCATTTCAAGAGGTAGCATATGATCAAGAGCCGATGATACTAAAGGAAGAAGTCCAAGGTGCATTGAAGGAACTGGCAAAGAACAAGGCACCAGGAATTCACGTAATATAAATTGAAATCTTTCAAGAAAGTGAAGCACCACAGGAGGCACCCAATCATCTCTGCCAAGAAATTTGGAAGACACCTATCAGGCCGACTGATTGGAAGAGATACATATTTGTGCCCATTCCAAAGAAAGGTGACTCCATGGAATGTGGAAATCATTGGACAGTATCTTTGAGATCCCAAGTAAAGTTTTACTAAAGTTAATAAAGACACGGCTGCAAGCATATATTAACAGAGAACTTCCATAAATTCAAACAAGATTCAGAAGAGAACGTGGAACGAGGGATATCACTGCTGATGTAGGATGATGGATCTTGGCTGAAAGCAGAGAATACCAGAAAGATGTTTACCTGTGCTTTATTGACTATGCAAAGGCTTTATTGACTATATAAAGACTACAAAAGTATCAACCATCAACACTCATGGAACCAGCAGTCAAGAAATCAAATGACATATTGCATTAGGCAAATCTGCTGCACAGGACGTTTTTAAAATGTTGAAGAGCAAAGATGTCAGCTTGAGGACAAAGGTGCACCTGACCCAAACCATGGTATTTTCAGTAACCTCAAATGCATGCGAAAGCTGGACAGTGAATAAGGAAGACCGTAGAAGAATTGATGCTTTTAAGCTATGGTGTTGGAGGAGAATATTGAAAGTGCCATGGCTGCTAAAACAACAAATAAATCTTTGTTGGAAGAAGTGCAGCCAGATTGCTCCATGGAGGCCAAGATGGCCAAACTTCGTCTCTCATACTTCGGACATATTGTCAGGAGGGACCAGTCACTGGAGAAGGATATCATGTTTGGTAAGGTGGAGGGTCAGAGAAAAAGAGGAAGACCCCAGCATGATGAACTGGCAAAGTGGCAGCATCAGTGGGTTCAAGCGTGGCAACAATTGTGAGGTTGCCCCAGGACCAGGCAGTGTTTTGTTGTGTTGTGCACAGGGTCGCTATGAGTCGGTACTGACTCAATGGCACCTAACAAAAACAATAACAAAGAAGAGGCACTCACCCAATCACAAAGTCAGTAATTAATGGCAGAGTCAAGATTTGAGCAGAGGCTCAGAAGGGAAAGGAAAGGGCACTCACTGAAGGTGGTCACACAGCACTCTAGTTAGGAGGCTGTGAAATAAGAAGGCCTGGACAAAAGATAACAGAGAAAAAAACAATTTGACAAGTGACAATTAAGACAGCTGAGCCTACAAGACTGTTTTCTCAAACACCACACTAAATGAAGAGCAAGGTGGAACCAAAATTTTAAAAACTTAGACGGGACAGACCTGACACTTACTACAAGCCACTGTTTATATTGAATACTATATTATAAAAAAAAACCCACTTTCTAACCAACTCTTGAAACACAAAGTTGGGAACTCTCAGCATTATTAACTATACTTTCTCATGTGCTCAGAATATGTCATTTCTAAACAATATGCTACTGCATTCGAATCTCTCTTCAGTTTTGCTCTGCTGATTCTTCCCTTGCTATCTGACCTTTTGGTTATTGTCTGTGAGGGTGAGCACTAGGCACCTCTCCATTTTCCTTATCTGCCTCCATCTCTCTTGTTCTAACTTCCTCTTGGCATGTCAATATCCTTCCCAGGAAAACAAACTTATCACACATTTGGAAGTCACAACCTTTCTCTTTCAAATTACCAGTGTCTATGAGACTGGTTACAGAGAAAATGATTAACAATAAGCAAGAGTGATTAAAGAAGAGTGGTTATTTTACTTAAAAAAAAAAAACAGCGGGAAATGAATACATGGCTCAGAGGGCACAGGAATGCAGTCCAGATTTTTGAGAACGGTACACTCTCCAAACTGTAGTTACAAGCTTTTTGAGTCACAAACTAAACTGACTGGTTCCTGACTTAACACACCTATTCTATGCCTGTGACATGTGATAGCAGAAGCCTGGCTAATCATAATATATCAGAATGAGAAGCAAAACTTATGGCATAGAAACAAATGGCAATCCTACTACCCAAAGCAGGATAATCTAAAAACATCTGAATTGTAGCGTTGGCAAAGAATACTGAATATACCGTGGACTGCTAAAGCAATGAATAAACCAGTTTTGGAAGAAATACAACCAGAATGTACCTTCAAAGCAAAAGCAAGGATGGCAAAACTTTAATTTACTTTGGACACAACATCAAAAAAGACCAATTCTAGAAAAGGGCATTATGTTTGGTAAAGAGGGGACTCCTCCATGAGAGAGGCATGAGATGATATAATAGCCACAGCAACAAACACAAACACAACAATGATGGAGGTGGTGCAGGACAGATTTTGTTCTGTTATATATAAGGTCTAACACTGGCAACTACCAACAGCAACAACAAAAGGCAGGAGCAAAAGCAGTAAATCTCAAAGAGACTGGCAGGGGGCACAGGGAATCAGATCTGATTTGTCACTTTTATAATAGCCCTGAAGACAAAATATACTTTTTAACAGAATGAAAAACTCAAGCTATTGTTGTTAAATGCTATGGAGTCAGTTCCAACTCATCTTGTGACCCAGCATCCGGTTTCCGAGGAGTAGCTGGTGAGTCTGAACCACTGAGCATGCGGTTCAAACTGACCTTACAGTCTAGTGCATAATCCTGCAGTGGCACACTAGGAATCCATTGAAAAACTTACACTGGTTTATAAAAACCAAACACTGAACTTATTGACACTACCTTTTCCATGAAGGCCAAGACCAGTTTCAGATGAAGTTTATGCAGTTCTAAGTGTGAAATGGATGGAAAAGCCAGATTAAAAAGCACACTGATGTTCCCTGATTGTATAAACCCACACTGTGAAACCAACTGACACTTTTCTCAGTTTAAAGAATAGGAGGCAAGGAAGAAAACAACTGAAGTATAAGATCCATTATCCACATATGAAATATGTCTTGCTTCCAAAACTCTCTCAAATTGGAAGGAAAAATTATAATTTAAAAATAAGGAAAGAAAAGAATGTGAAAAAGACTTAATAGTTACCTCTAGAATACAAAAATGGTGTGATTCATATTTTCTGAAATAGATGCTAATCAACTCTTCAATGGGCTGCCTGCATTCAGTATACCGTACCATCTCATTTTCTACACATTATCAATGTAAAAATTAGAGTATCTTGGCAACAGAATTTTCACAGTAAGATTCACTTTCTTTCATGGTCTTTTCTAGTAAAAATAAAATGGCAAAGGATCCTCATTATAAAGGAAGATTTTCAGTGTGGCCTATTTCAATTGTAACACTCCATTCATTCCTCTATTCATCTACTGCATGAGCTGTACAGCTCTAGTACTGGGAATCACAGGTTGAGGCTCACAAGCTGGAGGAGGCAGACAGGTCTAGAAATAATGCTTACAATGTGTTAAGTGCTGTAACAGGGATGCAATGTTCAAATGAGCACTCAAATTCTATCTGAGCAGGCTGGTTCAAAGGCTTCCTAGCAGATGGGACACTTGATTCAAGTCTTCAAGGATGGTTCAGATGAACATATGCTTGTTGTGGTGGTTTTTGTTAAGTGCCGTAGAGTTGGTTCCAGCCCACAGTGACCCTGCATAGGGTTTCTGAGGAGCAGCTAGTGGGCTTGAACTGCCAACCTTGAGGTTCAAACTGACTTCAGGCAAAAAGGTATAGCAATCATCTGCTATCCTCTCCGGCAGTGTTTCTCAACTGGAGTAAAACAACAGGAGACATTTAGCAATGTCTGAGACATTTTTGACTGTCACAACAGGAGGAAAGGTCATTTTATGTGTTATTGTTAAGTGTCCTTGTCATTCTGACCCACAGTGACCCTGTATAGGGTTTCCAAGGAGCAACTCATGGGTTTGAACCACTGACCTTGTGGTTCACAATCCAGTGTTTATCCTAGAATGCCATGTCAGGAATCCAGTGTGTAAGGGCCAGGAATGCTGTTAAGCATCTTACAATGGATGATACAGAATCACACAGCAAAGAATTGTCTGGCCATGCTCTATGGGATACAACTCACACAAACCATCGAAGGGTCTTGATTCAGGTAAGTGTCTTGGTCAAAATAACATAGGGCTAATCACAGTAGAAGGAGCTCTGGTAGCATAGTGGTTATGAATCGGGCTGCGAACCTTAAGGTCAGCACTTTGAAACTACCAGCCGCTTCGTGGGAAGAAGATGAGGCTTTCTGCTCCCATAAAGATTTACAGCCTTGGAAACCCTGTACAGGGTCGCTATGGGTCAGAACTGACCCAACAGCACTTACAACAACAAATCACAGTAGAAAGGAGCTCTGGTAGCGTACTCGTTACGAATTGGTCAGCAGTTTGAAACTATCAGCTGTTCCGCAGGAGAAAGATGAGGCTTTCTGCTCCCGTAAAAGATTTACAACCTCAGAAACCCTGTATAGGGTCGCTATGAGTTGGAACCGACTCCACGGCACATAACAACAACAATCACAGTAGAATCTCAGTTTTTGTCCCTACAATTTAGATTTAACTTTATAACCAACCATGCTCAAAAGCAATGAAAGTACTGCATTGGTTCAAGTTTACTTTAAATGTTGTTCAAGTTTAATCTTAGAGAACTCAAGAACAAACATCGTAACAAGACTGCAAATTAAGGTTCACTGGTGTGGCATAGTGGGATAAAGTACTGAACGGCAAGGGCGGTTTGAACCACAAGGTTGGCAGTTCAAACTCACCAGCACTCCTTGGAAACCCTATAATACAGGGCCACTGTGAGTCAGAACCCACTTGATGGCATAACAACAATCAACTAAGAAAATATAAACACCTGGAGAACAACCTGCTGACTATAACAATGTTTTTGTCTTTAAATTGTTTTTCAATCATTTTCAAATCATAAGTAATAAAAAGTATTTAATTTTTTTTCAATTAAAAAAACAAAAGAGGAGCATTGTAAAATTGAGGGGCATTCTAATACACTTGTTCATCTTACACAGTCACGACATAATAACCTGATTTGAGTTTTAGAAATCTGGATTCAAAGTGAAAGAAAGGTATATTCTATCTCAGTCACACCTAATTAGTAACTGATCACAGAAATATTAATGTACTATTACTTGTTTTAGCCTATGTTTATAAAGTCTCTTGACTCTGTACCTTATGTGACTGATAACACAAGATAATATATATTCACATATGTACCTCATGTAATTTGTGAAGAACAGTTGCTTTTCACTTCTTCCCAATCGTCTTAAAAAGTTTCATTAATCCATTTGCACAAAAATTACAATGATTGGTAAGTGAAATGTTCCAATCCCCATTCTATCATTGTTTTCCTAGTATACTAGGAAAATGCTGATGAAAGCATTAATGTGAACACAGAATTATTTCACAAACTCAAGCAGACCAAGGAGATAACTTCATTTAAAACGTAAAAGTTAGTGGAGTTTCCATCTTGGCTATCACTGTTCATGATAATGCAACCCAAAGGAGTAAAATCTTGCTGAAATGAAAATACAAATCTTTTTTTTATATTTGTAGCTGCAATTGTAAAGATTATATTTATAATCAAACACGATTAAACATGTTTTACTAATCAAATGACAACCTATATAAAAGTAGCTTGAGTTACATTCAAATTCTGCTTCCTAACAAAAAGAAAAGGTCCCTATCTCTCCAGCACATAAAATAAAGGATATAACAAAAGTTCCCCTGAACAAACACTATGGGGAAACTAAGAGGCCAACCATAGTAGAAATCCCTACTTGAATAAACAACAAAGATAACGCAGCAGAGAACAAAGAGCTAAAAGCTATTGTGGAACTCCAAATACAACCAATAGCTTTCAGTTTATATAAACTTGGGTTTTTAAATCTTGGACAGGACTCAAACTGCAAACTGCATGAAAAGACTTCCTGACTGTCAAGGAGAAGTTACCTCTCTAAAACATTTTAAAGCATTGGAAATTGATAGTTAAGAATGCAAATCTCTATTTAATATTTATGCTCTCATAAAGATTTACAGCCTCAGAAACCTTATACTGGGTGGCCATAAGTCGGAATCAACTCTACAGTACATAACTACCACCACTATGAACACAAAAAGGCAAAGTTGCATTTTATTTTCCTGATTTTTTAAAGTGAAAATTGTTTCTGTTTAAATGTTACTCATCCTAACATGGAGTCCTGGTGTGGCGCTGTGGGTTAATGCGCTGGACTGCAAAGTTGGTTTGATCCTCAAGGTCAGCAGTTCAAACTCATCGAAAACCCTACACTGGGTCACTATGGGTCGGAACCGACTTGAAGGCACTTAACAACAACAAGAACAACATGCTAACATGGAGTCCAGGTATGGTGTTGTGGGTTAATGCGCTGGAACGAAAAGTCGGTTTGAACCGCAAGGTCAGTGGTTCAAGCTCACCAGCCACTCCTTCGAAACCCTACACAAGGTTGCTATGGGTCATAACCAACTCAACAGCACTGAACAACAGCAACAACATCCTAACATAAAGGATGTGTAACCACTGACATTTCAATTTCTTAATTCAATGAAAAACTTTGATCTATGTTACAGAAAATCACTGTATAACTAAGTTTTCAAACTATGTTGCTGTCATTGCTAAGTGCCATCAAGTCGGTTCTGACTCACAGGGTTTCTAAGGAGCAGCTGGTGAGCTGGAACCACCGACCTCGCAGTTCAAACTAATCTTGCAGTCCAGTACAAATCCACAGCACCACACATGTTTAAACAAATCCAAAGTGTTTTTCAAAGTTATTTGTATGATCTTTACTTATAAAAAGCACCACATTAATTTTAAATTTATTTTATTTTAAAAAATAGTCCACATGAATAATACTTTACCAAGTTTCCCTCATATTTCTACTTTAATTCGTTACAGTTTTTTCTAACTCATTATTATTAACAATAATGCAAACAAATTCATACATAACTATTTAGGAATCAGTAAAATACCTCTAATTAAGGGATAAAATGTATAAATAATTTTAATTCAAAACTGACTGTGTTCCATTTCATTGGAGATGAGTAAGAAAAAGTCATCTCAAAATAAATAGCAGAAAATACTTTTGAAAAACAAAAAAAATACTGGTTTTCCTATTTTATTTCATGGGGATGATGGGAAATAGGCTAACTGATGCCTCAAACTTGGACTTCAGTTAGCAGTAATCAAAATGATCAAATATACTATCCTAAGGGAGGAAACACCATAATAATAGTTATTGACTGCTGTTGTTAAGTGCCATCGAGTCAGTTCTGACCCATAGCAACCCTGTACAGGGTTTTCGAGGCTATAAATCTTTACAGGAGCAGAAAGTCTCATCTTTCTCCCGCGGAGTGGCTGGTAGTTTCGAACTGATGACCTTAAGGTTCGCAGCCCGATTCGTAACCACTATGCTACCAGAGCTCCTTAATTATTGACTATTGTTGTTGTTGTTATGTGCTGTGGAGTCAGTTCTGACTCGTTGACTATTACCTTTTAAATAATTGCTTATTTCATTTTCAGACTAAAGTAGGCGTTAATTTCACCTAATACAGTATTGGAGTCTTGGTGTGGCGCTGTAGGATAAGCACTGGACTGCTACTGGAAAGGCTGGCAATTCAAACCCACCAGCCGCTCCTCAGAAACACTATGAGTCAGAACCAACTTGATGGCACTGAACAACAACAACATAATATAGGGTCCTGGTATGGCGCTGTAGTTTAGGCATTAGACTGCTTACTTCAAGGCTGGTGGTTCAAACCCACTAACCACTCCTCAGAAACCCTATACAGGGTCTCTATGAGTCGGAATTGACACAATAAACTTAACTAAAGCAACAACATTGCAATATACATTAATTATATCTATCCTCCATGATAAAGGCAGGCTGGGGAAAAGTCAAAGAAAATCCCAAGTCATTACTTAAGAAATAATAAAAAAAATTCTTTCACTGTGTAAATATCATCTATATGAGATACTTTTTCAAATATATTATAGAATTTATAAATACATATATGCATTTCATTTAGTACAGACCACAAGTAGATAGGTACTTACAACATGCATTTTATGGTAGCATTGTAGTTACAGATAATGTGGTTAACTTCAGCAGACACCATCTGTGTTACACATATGGTCATCAAAATAATTGTGGCATGCTTTTGTGACACTGAAATGATTACTGTTTGTGAAATGATTACTTCCAACAAAAGCCTGCTTAAATTATTATTTAGCTACATGGCATATATCCAAAATAACAGTATTAAAAACTTGCTATTGCCTTTGAATTACTCATCAATTTTCAACCTATTTGTAAAACAAAATAAGTACCACTGAGTTTTAAAAAGTAATTATGGATTGGGATTTTTATTCATGTTTTCTCTCACAAAATTATTCCATTTGATCCCAAGTCTTGGCTACTCTCTTGACAGAATAGTGTACACACTCCACAGCTGACAGGAGCACAGCTTTCATGTTTAAATAGGAAGCTAACACTCCAGATGACTTTAGACTTTGCACTTGAGAAAAACTGTCTTTGTTGTTTTAGTATGTGATCATCAGTTACGTTCTTCCAACTAACATTTCTGCCTCCAAATATAAACAAAATCAAAAAGCTATGTAATATTAAGACATTTTAAGGTTTCCGTGATTTTTACCTATCCATACAGCCCACCAGAGAACGTTACTTTTGAAAAGTAAGCTCCTTTCCTGATTTCATACTTTTACGGAATTTGTGTGTGTGTGGTATACACACACACATATGATGGTGCTTCTAAAAGTCAGTGGGAAATGAACTAAAAGATAATAAAAAATTTCAGTGAACTTTTCGAAGTCCCTGCATAATAAAGAACAAAAAGACACCTGAAATAAAATATAAACGTCTTCCACCAAGAGTGTTAGTATTTTTGGCCTTGAAAGAAAACACCAAATAAGACTCTAATTTACTTTTGCTTACTCAAATAACTAAGGAAATACTATTCAAAACAATTTTCTTAAAGGAAAATATTAACAATCTTGCATCTATCCTTGATCATTTTTTCACCTTCCTCCTTACAAGAGAATGACACCTCTGGAACTAGAATTCTGTTCACCAAAAATGGCAATATCAAAGCGAAAACATGTTGCCAAGAACAGTAACTCTGTTGTGATTCATTCAAACAGGGTATGCCCAGGACCTAACCCATTACAATTAACTTCAGAGATGACAAGACTAGGAGAGGATACTTGGCAATGGGAACTTGATTTCTCAGTTGGTCACCTCTATTTAGAGGGGAGAGGCTTCCCTTCAGATTCAGCTGCTTAGTTACCTTAAAGGCCCCAGTGATTTGAAACTGAAGGAGAAAGGGAAACAAAACAAAATGATTTGTAACACCTCAGAGTAGTTCCGTTGTTGCATGAGATAAAAGTGAAATTAGGCCCGTGGGTCAGGTTGTCAGCTATAAATTCAAATTTAGGAAGTGGATCTCCCCGCAAGCTCCCACAGCTTTTTTGTTTGGTTCTTTAAGTTAATAGTAGTAATTGCATTTTAATAACCTACAAAAAGGAGCAAGGTGATTGCTGAGTCACTTTAAAAGAAGTTAACTTAATGTGGGGATAAAACCAGTTACATTGTAAGAAAGGAAAATTATTTTCAGCCCAAACTACATGCCCAACTACAAACCCAGGCAACACAATCACAACAGACGTTTCAGCGAGTGAACTAGTTTATTTCCCCATGCCACCATCACGGAAACAAAACATTCAGCAAAACCGAATGAAATCATACCTTCAACACTGGGTGAAATAAACCATACGTACAATTAATTCAGCACCTCTTTGGGAATACATGTTGGGAATGGGGAGTAAGTACTTTTGGATGAGACCGGTGCTGATAAGTTTTGGCCTCCGTTGCTGTGCCTTAGGACTTAAAAGCCAAGAGTTGCTGCGTCAGGGAGTTTTTGAAACGCCAAACTTTCCTTTATAAAGGAACTCAAAGTTAACCCACTCCGACACGTCCACTAAGCTATCTGAGCGCCGGGGGCAGCGACCTCTCCTTCCCACCGCAAGGAGATGTAGCCGCCGGCCCGGTCCGGTGACAGCCCTCAGACAAAGCCGCGAACTCCAGAGATCGTCCAGCTGCCCACCCCGGAAGGTGCCCCGACCAGTGCCTACCTTAATGCCCTGTTGCTGAGTGGTGAGGGTTAACTTGGATTCATCCAGGAGCAAAACTTCGCAATAAAATTCTTCCGGAACAGCGCAAAAACAGCCCATGTCTGTTGTAGCCGTCTCTACGCAGGCGAGAAAGCTGAGACCTAGGAGCCGAGCCGCCCCTCGTCCTCAAGCGCGAGACATTAATTTATTGTCCTCGTCGTGGCGAGGGCAAAAAGAGCAGCTCCTGGTGCGGTCCGGAGCTGCACGGCTGAGCCTCCCAGGCGCGGGAGCAAGGCAAGGAAGGGACGAAGTCTGAGAACGTCAACGCCCGGGAGCTGTCTGGGAAGTGCCGGCGGAATTGGGCGCGGAGGGCGGCGGCGCGTCCCCGCACATCCTGCGGCTCCGATGCTTCCGAAGGTGGGGGCGCCGCGGGCCCTACCACAGTCCTGGGAAAGACGAAAGTCGTCTGGAAATGGGGGCACGAGACAAAAATAGAGAGGGACGAAAGCTCGAGGCCCTTCTCGGACTTGGAAGCCCCTCGGAGCCCCTCAGCCCACTCCACCAGCGTACGCCTGGAGCGCGGCCGCTGCGCACCCGCCTCCTCTTAGCCTCCAGAGTCCCCAGCGGGCGCGCACTTCCAGCTCCAACCCCGCCCCGCAGCCCCAGGCGCGGTCCGAAGAATGGGGAGGGGTCGACTTTTCTTTTGTGTTAAGGGTACCCGTGACGCCCCTGCCTGAGGCAGTGGTGTGAATCGTCCACCAGTCCGCTCGACTGGCACCCCTACTCCCCACCTCAACCAACCTGCAGGCAGCACGAAGCCAGAGGAGGGTTAGAAAGGGCAACGCGTTCCTTACCGAAACCGGAGAGGGAAGGTCAGCTAGTCGCGGGGCGCGGCTCCCGTCTAGGGGCTCCAGAGCTCATCGCGGGGGGCTGTGAGTAGCCAAATTCAAGCTCTTCCTCTGCTAAAGCCTTGCTGAAGCGGCAGAGTGCGCTTTTTCAGGAAATTCAGGGAAGCAGCGAGTGGGAGGACCTGCGAGCGTATGGAGAAGCGGGCGCCCAGACCAGGAACGCGGCGGGCGGGGTGCGCCCAGAGCGCGCCAAGCCTCGGCGGCTCTGGGGAAAGTTCTTTCGGAGGCACGGCGGGTGGTGTCCCGGGTGGGAGCTACCCAGGTGCGGCTAGGCTGGGCCCGGGATTCTGCAAAATACCCTTGAGAGAAGCAAGAGCCGGGCAGGCGGGGAGGGGCACCCCTTCTGGGCGGGGTCTAGGCTGGAGGCGGAGGGAGGAGCGGAGGTGGTCCAAATTGCGAGGTGAGTGCAGGTCCTACTGTGGACCTGGGCGCTGCGTTCCTTCAGCGGCACTGTACGGGACAGAAGCTCTTGCTCGCTGTGTCGGTTTCCCGGGGAGACAGGAAGCTGGCTCTGGAAGGGTAGGGTGCAGTTACAATCGGACCCTGGTGTTCGGCGGTCCAGGCTTCAAGCCCCCCGCGCGGCCGATCGTGTCCAGGACCTGTGGGCACTATAGCTCTGAGGCTGCAGTGACCCCTGGTGGGTCCTCGTGTTGAGCACAGGCAGCCCAGACGAGGCCGAGCTGCCAAGCGGTAAGAGCCCGACTGGCCTTAGGAGCAGGTGCAATCTGTGGTCTCCTGCTGAGAACTAGTAGGGAGTTAATGCTGAGTTAGAGTTACAGCAGATTTAGAGCAAAGTTGAGGGTAGGTCTGCCAGAAGACTATACTGAGTTTTAGAAAAATCAAGATCTTTAATATCAACCATGCTTTCGGGGTATCTCTTCAACCACTTGCTGTTGTTGCTAAGTGACTTTGAGTCAACTCCAACTCAAAGTCACCCTGTATAGGGTTGCTGAGGAGCAGTTGGTAGGTTTGAACAGCTGACCTTGTGGTTCGCAGTCCATTGTTGATCCTACAGTGCCACACCAGATGGTCAGATGGTATTAAAAGCTCAGTAATAATATGTGCTTAATAACTAGGACAAGGAGCTCTGACAGCGTAATGGTTACGAATCGGACTGCTAACCTCACGGTCAGCAGTTCTAAACTACCAGCTGTTCCGCGGGAGAAAGATGAGGCTTTCTGCTCCCATAAAGATTTACAGCGTAGGAAACGACTCCACCGTATACCACTACCACCACCAATAACTAGGACGTTAGCACCTTAAAACAAACTGGCCTCGGTAAATTGAAATAAACAACTTGCAACTTTAGAAGCAATTTCTTACCATAGAGATTTGTTTAAAAAACAAACAAACAAGTCTAAAGGAGGCCTCATCTAAACTGGATCAGCACAGCACAATCTCCAAAGCTAGTGTTGGCATGAACTTTATAGAGATCTATGAATTAGGTCACTATTGTATCTCCCAAACTCCCTGTGAAATTGGAGCAAGTTTTGAATTTCTAATTAAATTCTGTGTCCAACTTTTTCTATTGTCAAATATTTGTCAAAATTTATATATGAACTGACACGTTATTATTCTGGGTTTTAGGTCCTCTGCTTATGCAGTTTGTTGTTGTTGTTGTTGTTTTCTTTCTCTGTAATGTTTCTGATACCAAATGTGATGGAAAGACTTCATAACAGATTTTCATTCTTTATAATATTCAGTAGAGGCATCTACTCTTGAAAAAACTTGAATAAAACAAGTTCAAGTATCATTTGTTTTAAAGTTTTGCTGTCATTTGCTTTATATGACCTTTGAAATTTTCCTTTTAAAATTAAATTCCAGTAGTTATTGGGAGGCTGGCATTGGTACTGACAGAAAGTCTGTTAAAGACTCCTCACAAGGGAAGGTACAAAGTTTTGAAATCAGGTATCTACAACAGCCTTTTCTGAATATGGCATTTTCTATTTATCAGGGACTAAAAAAAATAAAATAAAAATCTGGGTGGCATGAATGTGTTTGCTTTCTGTACTAACCAAAACATTGGTGGTCAAACCCATAGGATACCATAGGAAAAAAGGCCTGGGAGTTGGCCTTCATAAAGATTGTTGTTGTGGTTGTGCCTTTGAGTCAGTTCCAACCCATAATGACCCTGTATAGGATTTCCAAGGAGCAGCTGGTGAGCTCAAACTGTTGACCTTGCATTTCAAATGGACCTTGCAGTCCAGCACATTAACCCACAGCACCACACAGCTAAAAAAATAAACCTGTGGTCCTCAGTTAAAGTCTGTAACTTATGGGATCACCAGGAAATAAAATCCACTGGAGGAGCGAGGGTTTGGTTTTATTGAGTTATAATTGGCATATGGCATCCTGGTGTGGCACTGTAGGAAAAACACTGGACTGCTAACCTCAAGGTCTGTGGTTCAAACCCACCAGCCATTCCTCAGAAACCCTATACAGGGTCACTATAGGTCTGACAGTACTTAGCAACAACAATAGCAATTGGTATCCATTTAAAGTGTACAGTTCGATGTGTTGACATATGTACACACACTCATGAAACACAATCAAGATAGTGTTAACTCTCACCCCCAAAAGTTCCTCCTGTATCTCTAATCCTTCATCATTTTCCTCCCCAGATCTCCCCTCCCCGGCAACTACTCATCTGCTGTCATTGCAGATTACCTACATTTCCAAAGCTATATATAATATTCATATTTCTAATTTCACTATTTGGCTTTTTTCCAGTTTATGACTCTTAAAAATAAAGCTATATAAACATTCCTGTACAAGTCTTTGCATGGACATAAGCTTTCATTTCTTTTGAAATGAAAAGGAGGGGAAGGACTGAATTAGAAAATATACAAATGTAAAATTAACTTATTAAAACATTCTCAGCATCACTTGCCATTAAGAAAATATAAACACATTAAAACCACCATGAAAGACTTCTGGTGGTCATGGTTATGTGCCGTGTGTGGTCAATTCCAACTCATAATGAGCCTTACAGGGTTTCCAAAGCTGTAAATCTTTATGGGAGCAGAAAGCCTCATCTTTCTCCTGCGGAACAGCTGGTAGTTTCGACCTACTGACATTCCGGTTCCCAGCCCGATTCGTAACCACTACGCTACCTCTTTGTTGTTGTTGTGTGCCATCGAGTCGGTCCGACCCATAGCGACCCTGTACAGGGTTTCCGAGGGTGTAAATCTTTACGGGAGTAGAAAGCCTCATCTTTCTCCCGCTACCTCTAGACACACTTAAATGGCTAAACTTAAAAACACTGGCATAATAAGTGTTGGGGAGCATACGAAGCAACATGAGATGGATACACAATAAATATACAATGGAACCACCATTTTGCTTAGCAATTTGGCAGTATCTTTAAAAATTAACATTCATTTTCCACAGGGTTTTAGAGGAGGGCTTTCTCTGTCTATCCAGAGAAACAAATGAACAAGATACTATTCAGACACTTTGTTTTTCCTCAGGAAATAAAATATTTTTAATGTGTATAACATAATACAGTCTATTTAAAACCTGTATCATTGCTCTCTCTTCAGAAAATAAAGATTGTTTTTTTCCTTTGGTCAAGATGACATTTTGTCATAAATAGCCATGTCATTTTTTCAAATGACAAACAAATTCAGAATAGATATAATTATATGAGAACATGTCGACCATCTGTGAAGGGCTTTAGGAATCCCAAGTCTAACTGAAGAGATTTCACTTTGCATAAAATAGGCCCCTGATCTCAACCTTTGCTGAAATGCATACTGTACTTCAAAATGCTAGACACAATTACTTTTTAAAACCATGAGTCCTCTTGTGGAAGATGAATTTAAACAGTCCATGTTTTCTGTCATCTTTTTATCATCTTACATTTTCGAAAGTTCAAAAAGTTAACTGTCATTTAAAAAAGAAGACAATTCCTTGAAAATACTTAAAAGCAATGTAGCAGAATCACCAAGAGACTGTTTTGAACACAGATTGCTGTCCCCACCCCCAGAGTTTTTTATTTTGGAGGTCTTAGATGGGGCCTGAGAAGTCACATTTCTAGTAAGTTCTGTAGGTAATGCTAGTACTGTTAGTTGGAAACACACTTTGAAAACCAGCACTCTAGGAATTATCTTTCTAAAATATAATAAAAAATTGTCCCATTTACCTAAGAATTTAAAAGGAGAAAGACCAGCAGAAGGGGAGTCCGTTCTTCACCAGTAACCTCCTTATTACTCTACCTCACCCATCAAATTAATACCTGTCAAAGAAAAATGTATTATTGATGACCCTCCCCCCAAATAGGTTACAAAATAAAAAGCAGATTATTAAAGAAAGGAAAAATCTGTTTGTGTATGTGACACCTTACTTACTTTTATTTCTTGTATTGTATATGCCCAGACACATCAGCTTTTTAAGACCATCTTGCTTTCTGACTCACTTCATATATACGTCATTAGCCAGCTATTCTTTCTTCTTTTAAGTACTGAAGTCTTAGATCCCATTTACTCAAACGCCTCAAGGGTCTTACCCACATTTCAAGGGAAGTCATCTCCCAAGACTTCCCTGAAATCGAAACTCTTTTTTCATCCTTGTAATCTACAAATAAATGTTCTCTGGGGTTTAGTGAGAATTCTTATTTTGCACAATTATTAAACCTTGTGACTGAATGCATTAATAGGGCTTTAACTGATTTTGAACCCTGCTGCTCCCCACTCTGTTGTTCAAATATAAGCTAGCAAAAACTGTGGAGGAGAGCTAGTTAAATCTAATCCCTTTGGGGACATTTCTCAAGTTTTTTAAACAACATGTTAACATCTTTTGCCATCCAATTAATTAGAAATTGTAAAGACTGGCAAGAGTAGAACAAAATGAGTATTTTGATACATTGTTGGCAGAGTTGTAAATTGATTCAGACTTTCTGGAGGGCAAACTGTCATAAATAATTAAGTATGAATACACTTTGACCCAGAAATTGAGCTTCTAGGAATTTATCCTTATGAAATAATAGATGCAGATTTACATAAAAAGATATATACTAAAACATGCTTGTACTATTAAACCTTTTTAAAACAATCAAAGAAGCTAACAATAGGAGATTTGTTAAATTAATTCTAGTACATGTATATAATAAAACTCCCAGCAGCTGTTAGAAAAGAGATGAAGGCATGAGCATTTACACAGAGTTATCCCAGGTAAATATTCAGATAAACTTTAGTTCATATAATAGTGCAACTAGCAAGGTCCTTTTTCTATATGTAAGGAGACCAGGTGACTCAGTGTGTTATGTATTAAGCAGCTAACACAAGATTGGCAGTTCAAACCCACCAGCCACTCTGAAAAAGAAAGATGAGATTGTCTGCTCCCATAGAAATTTACTCTCAGAAACCCGGTGGAGTTTAGGGTCACTGTGAGTCAGAATCAACTGCTGTGGATTTTTGTTTGTTTATAAAAGAAATTTTGAATTGTTTAAAATGAGTTTAAATTAATTTAAAATAAAAATTGATTCAAAAAAATTAATACTATTAATTTTTAGCAAATGAAACTGACCTTCATTTAAAAAGAACTAATTTTATAAATTCTAACCTAGGTTCTGGAGTCCTGGTGTGGCACTGTGGGTTAATACGCCAGACTGCAAACCATTTGAACTGCAAGGTCGGCAGTTCAAGCTCACCAGCTGCTCCTTGGAAACCCTATACAGGATCACTATGGCACTTAACAATAACAACCTAGATTCTAGGAGCCCTGGTGACATAGTGGGTTAATCATTGGACTGCTAACTGCAAACTCAGTAGCTAAATTCAAACCGCCACTCCTTGGGAGAAAGATGAGGCTTTCTGATCCTGTAAAGATTTACAGCTTTGGAAACCCTCTACAGATTCACTAAGAGTTGGAACTGACTTAATGACACACAACAACAGTCTAGATTTTAACCAAAAGATTGGCAGTTGGAACCCATCCAGCAGCTCCGCAGGAGAAAAAGACATGGATGGCTCTCTGCTCCCATAAAAATTGTTGTTGTTGTTGTTGTTGTTAAGTGCCGTCGAGTCAGTTCCGACCCATAGCGACCCTGTACAGGGTTTCCGAGGGTGTAAAAAACCTCATAAGGGCAGTTCTACTCTGTCACATGGGGTCACTATGAATTCAAAATGGAATCAATGTCTAGGTTCTAATTTGTTGACTATTTTACCTAATTTGAACCCTTAGTAAAATATAACCAAGTTAATTTTATTAACATCAAAATTGATGAGAATTAGTTGACCTGTAGAAATCTGAGGATTAGGATGGGGAAAATATATTTTAGTCAGCCTACAATTGCAAGTAGCCCCCTACGTACATACCACAAATTGCATTTATGACCATCTGTTTATGGTTGGGTTTTGCACATCATATTGTTAGTATTATGTAGAACATACAATGTTGTAGCATGTAATTTGCTGGTATTATCATTTTCAGATGTTCTCTCCTAGTTGTTCAAAGATCAGAATTATAAAGTCACTTATAATAAAAGACAATAATAGTGAAAACAAGAAAAGATTGAAGGTATTCAATTTACATCAGAACTGACTTATGGTGCAGTCCTTGGAATGAAACCCTGTCATAAGTTGCAGGACTAATGACCTGTACTTTAATTTTAAGTCTAACCAGCTATGTGGCTTTAAAGAAAACCCATCAACTCTCAGTGCCTCAGCGTGCTCATCTATCAAATAAGGCACCTGGGATTTGTATTGTAATAATTTTAGATCTTCATGCCCAGCAGGCTGCTTTCCCAGCCCCTTTTCTGCTAATGACACATTGTTTTTCCTGTAAACACGGTAATCTAAGAAAGTAGCAGCTCAGTCAAAAATAAAAAATAAAAAAATCTAGCCTTCTAATTGTGATATTAAGAAGTTTCCAAGAAAACCTGAAAATCATCATTTCCTCTTGTGAGAGAACATGGGTAGTTAGTTGATAGGGAGGTCTAGAATGGAGATTTACCATTTAATTGTCCTTTTCATGACTTAAAAAAAAAAATTGTGTCTTGTATATTCTGTTCATGTGTTACTCTTTTGGGCTGAGTTCTCTAGAGAAGTAAAACCAGTGGAGCCTATATAAAGAGAGGGACAGAGGGAGAGAGGTTCTTGTTATCAAGAAAATGGTTCACATATATCAAGGAAATGTTTCAGATGTCAGGCTGGAGGCTTCTCCTGACTCAAGTAGCTGCAAGGGCTGATGAACCCAAGATTGGCAGGTCAAATGGCAGGCTTCTGACTGCAGAGGTAAATTAATCTAAGGCCAGAAGGTAAGATGGCAGGTTTCTGACACCTCCCAGGAGTGCAGACAATATGTCAGGTCGATCACTCAAGTCCAAAGAACTGGAGGTCAGATGACAAGTCAGATACAGGATACAGACCCAGCAAAAAGCAAGCAAATTTTATCAGATTATCCAATGTATTGGAAGCAGGCCACATGCCACAAGGTAATTTCCTTTCATTTGTTTGGCTGCAGGTAGTAGATTTCATTATGAAGTCCATTGCATTATATTAAATGTCTTTATAGGGAACTGCTGTGTCTTAACAGTCAAGCAACTGAGAATCCTGGTCCAGCCAAGTTAACACACAACTGTAACTGTCATAGTTACATAGTTTCCTAGTACTGGTACATATAGCTATTTAAAAAAAAAAAAAAAAAAAAAAAAGTTAAGACAAATAATAGTTTATGACCTCATCTTTTTAAATAAACATGCACTGAATAAGGATGAGATATATAGCTGGATCTTCAAAAAGTTCACCAAACAATGGAATTAAAAGATAATGGACCCATCCACATATAGCTAACTGATCTTTGACAAAGGGCCAAAGTACACTGAGTGGGGAAGAAATAGGCTTCAACAGATGATGCTGGCAGGACTGGAAATCTACATGTAAAAGATTGAAACAAGATCTTTACCTCACACCATATACAAAAACCAACTCAGCATCTATTAAAGACCTAAATGTGAATCCCAGAATTGTAAAGGTCATCAATGAAAAAGTAGGAACAAATTTAAGGGCTCTAATCCAGGGCACATACCGACTACCAAACATTAGGAAAATTACACAAACAAAGGATGACAAAATAGATGATTGGGGCATTCTAAAAATTATAAAGTTATGTGCCTCAAAGGATTTCACCAAAAGAGTAAAAGGGATCCCACAGATAGGGAAAAAATCTTTTGCAGTGACATACCAGATAAGGGACTAATTTCTAAAATCTATTGAAAAGACAAATAACCCAATTTAAAAATGGACACAGGACATGAACAGACACTTTACCAAGGAAGATATTCGGGCAGCCAATAAACATATGAAGAAATGTTCATAATCATCAGCCATTGTTGTGGTTAAGTGCATCGAGTTGGTTCCGACCCATAGAAACAGAGGTGCAAATCAAAACAACAATGAGATATCATCTTATACCAGCAATAACATCAAAGTTAAAAAATACAGAGGACAATAAATGATGGCGAGGATGTGGACAGACTGGGACTGTCCTACATTGCTTGTAGGAATGCAAAATGGTCCAACAACTTTGGAAAACAGTATGGTGCTTCCTCAGAAAGTTGTTGTTGTGTGCCGTGGAGTCGGTGACTCATAGTGACCCTGTACAGGGTTTCTGAGGCTGTAAATCTTTACGGGAGCAGAACGCCTTATCTTTCTCCAGCGGAACAGCTGGTAATTTCAAACTGCTGACCTTGAGGCTCGCAGCCCGATTCGTAACCACTACGCTACCAGAGCTCCTTATGATCCAGCAATTCCTCTACTCAGTATATATCCACAAGAAATATGAGCCATAACACGAGTAGATATATAAACATTAATGTTCATAGCAGCGTTATTTACAATAGCAAAAAGATGGAGACAGCCTAAGTGCTCATCAATGGAAGAATGGATAAACAAACTTTGGTACATACACACAATGGAATATTATGCTACCTTGAAGAACAACAAGGAAGCTGTAAACCACCACATAACATGGATGAATCTTGAGGACATTATGCTGAGTGAGATTAATCAGTCACAAAAGGACAAATATTGCATAAGACCATTATTGCAAAAGCTTAAGAAAAGATACCCATACTAAAAGGGGAAAAAAATAAATCAACTTTGTTGGTTACTGGTGGGGGTGAGGTGGGAGGTTTGGGGGAGATGGAGGGAAGTGACGGTAGAGTACAGGGTAGTGGGCAGACACATCATAGTTCAGGTATGGGAGAGGGCAATACACAAGAAGGGGGAGGGGTGAAAGAACAAGGTAGATAGGGGAACACTGAGACAGGTTTGCATAGGCTAAATAGGACAGAGGTAAATAGTAATGCATGCTCAACCTTGGAACAACAGGGCTCTGTGATACAGGGATCGAGGCATAGTCTGAGGGGGGGATATAATATTAAGATGCTTGACTATCTTATGAATATTGGTTTCCCTTGCCTACTATTGTAAAATAGACACCTGAATGGGATAGAAAGGAATATTGGGAAACATAATTACAGAAAGCTTGTAAGCCTTTCTTCAGCCTATATTGATTGGAATACCTAAAAGGGGTTCTACAACTTGCCCAGTGAAATAGGCCTCTTGCAGAGTCTTTGAAGTGTATAGGACCTTAAGTGGACTCCTGAGCCCCATCCAGAACATTCCGAGGTGGGACATTCCCACTACAAAGACAAGCAGACCAGCCTGAAACAACTAGAGCAACAGAAGATACATCTTCAAAGAAAAATCAGCAGGAAAAAAAACAAACAAAACTGACAGCATGATTGGCTACTACAAGAATAAGCCAGTTGACAAAGGCAAGAAGTGACTGGCTTACAAGCTTTCAAGAGGGAATCTAGATCCAGAGGGCCTGGAAGAAGGTAGAATCTCCAGTGAGTAGTATTCAATCTGACTAGGCGGGGCTGATGCAATGAAATACAGACGGGTCTCTTGTGATACAATAGTGAATAATTGTTATCAGGACTGATTGTGAGGGTTGGAAATGTAAAGGTAAACGTTTTATAGCAAGGAGGGGAGTGATTAACTTTTCAGTCTAGGAGTGGAGGTCCCTAGGACCATCAAGGGAGAAGAGCAGAGAGCAGGACCATACCCAGAGAAGCAGTGATGCCTGAAATGGAGCCAGAGATGATGACATGGAGCGATGGAGCAGCTGGAGACTTTAGATCCAGAGAGGGAGAGCGACTGTGTGCTGAAGACCTGGGGGGTACGGGGGAAGGATTGCATGGAGGGGATTGTAACCATGGCAATGAGTCAATTATTAGATAGAATGAATGCAAAACTAATGTTCTCCCATGTAAACTATCACATAATTCACAATAAAACATTTAAGAAAAAAAAAAAGAAGAAGAAGAAGCCAGTTGTTAGCCGGGAAACTATCAAGGCAAGCAATCAAGTCCCTTCAGGACAAACCACCCTCTAAGATTGAAACTCAAAGGGAACACGAGCAGGCATGCAAGTTTGCTGGCGACCACATGGTCTACTGGTGAGTGGAAGAGGGGGAAAGGCAGCAATGAAAAAATGGGCTGAGTTCAACCACATTCCATAGATTCCTGCTGACCTGTAGATGAGAGCGAGAAGAGGAAGGGCTGGTTGGTCCAAAGTGTGGTGAGATCTGGGGACACCTGAGCCCCCAGACAAGGACATAGCCACAGCGGACTAGAGCTGAGAGTGAAGCATCAGCTGATAGGAAGTCAGGGGAGTCACACAAAAACACCCAAAGTTGCAGATAGTACCCATTTGACCTAGCCTTGATGGCTTGATATTCAGAACTTGACTAGAGGAAGATAAAAAAAAGAAAACAATTTTTGATAAAGGAAATGAGAGTTAATTGCTACAATTTGATGACCTTGACCAATATTCATGGAGGTAGTAGCTCAAAATACCAACAAAGAGGAAAGGACTCTTCATATCAAGTATCAATGCTATCCTCTCTGTATACAGGGTAGATAGGGACGGGCAACTTAGACACTGGCTACCTAAAATGAGGGGGTGATAAAGGCATGAAGTGATTGGCTTACAAGGTCTCAAGAGGGAGTTTAGTTTACGAGTATGGGGGGAAAGAAAGAGTCCCCAATGAATAGTTTCCATCTTGTCTAGATGGGCCTGGTAAAAAGAGATGGGGATAAGATTCTTATGATTCAATAGTGAGTAATTGTTATCTTGACTAGTTGTGACTGTCACAATTGTAAAGGTAGAAGTTTTGTAACAAAAACTGAGGAATAGTTAATCTTACAGTCCAGAAACAGAGGACCGTAGGGCCATCAAGGGAGAAGAGCACAAGTGGAATGCAAAACCTTATCCAGAGAAGCATCAACACTAGAGATGGAGGCAGAGATGGGAACACGAAGAGAAAGAGTGGCTGAGGACTCTAGATACGTGGAAAGAGAGGGACTTAGTGCTGGGGGCCAGGAGGCAGATTTGCAGAATATGCCCTTTGGTCGTGTAAATTGTTATGTATGCCTGAGTGTTTAAAAAAAAAAAAAAAAGAGCTAAAATGAATAGAGAGAAATACTGTTAACCGATGGTATATGGAGGGGATTATAATCATTGTAATGAAACAAAGTATATGATTTATTGAATGTAAAATTGAAGATCTGCCCTGTAAACTCAATTTACAATAAAAACTTAAAAACAAAAAAAGATAATTGATTTTTTCCATGAATTTCTTGAAGCACCCTCATATATGCAAAGGTTTATTCCAAGCATAATATACTTAACCATATCTCTGCCATCAATGGATGGGTACAGATAAGTTCTCTCAGTAATACACTTGCTTTAGTCTTATTGTTAGGTGCCATCGAGTCAGTACTGAATCATGTTTAACAGAATGAAACACTGCCTGGTCATGCACCAATCTCATACTT
>NW_006408848.1:1314792-1317182 GCF_000296735.1 Chrysochloris asiatica
GGGGGGGGGGGAGTCTTCCTCTTTTTAGGATGCCTTAAAGAAATCCAAGCCAAACAGTGACTTCTGAGGGGAACTGGATCAATTCTATAAAAGACAGAGGGTCAGCTAAAAAGATTATGGTGACTGAATTTTGGACTCCAAAGAGGTAATTTTGATTGATTTTCTCAAAGGACACAGGACAATCATGAAAGCATATTATGAAGAAGCATTAATAAAATTGAAAACTTTATTGGCGATAAAATGTCCAGGAAATTTGTACCAAGGAATTTTTTTTTTTTTACATCACAACAATGCACCTACTCATTCTTCAAGGGTGGCATGGATTATCTTTTCAGATTTCACTAGGAAACCTTACCCCATCCACCCTACATCCCTGATCTTGCCTCTTCAAATTTCTTTTTGCTCCCAAACTCAAAGGACATTTAAAAGGAGCATGAGTTGTGTCCCTGGAGGATGCCAAAATTTCCATTTTGACAAGGTTTAAATCATAGAGCACAGAAATCTTTGTGGAAGGCTTAGAGAAATGGAAACCCTGCCTCCAGGAGTGTATAGACCCAGCTGGAGGATATGTGGAGAAACAATAGCTTCACGTTTTGGTATTTTTGCTTAAGAAAGACATCTATGATTTTGTAGCAATATATATATTTACTTATTGTGTGTGTGTTTGTGTGTGTGTGAACATAACACTAGTAGCTGTCTTCAATTTTCTTCAATGAATATCACTTCTGTGACTAGATAAATCTTTTAATGTTTAAGGATTAATTTTATGAAATAAAAAATGTAAAAGACCAAAATAAGGACACACTGATGAGCACATCGGAGTCCTGGTGTGGCACTGTGGGTTAATGCGCCAGACTGCAAAGCCATTGAACTGCAAGGTTGGTGGTTCAAGCTCACTAACCGCTCCTCTGAAACCCTATACAAGGTTTCTATAGGTTGGAACCTACTCAAAGGTACTAACAACAACAACAATGAGCACATATGAGTAGCTAGGGAACTATATTACTGGAGAGTTGACTTCTGGTTGGCAGTGGCAGAGTAGAGTCAGGTAGGCTCCGTGGGGAAGACGCTGAAAATCCAGCCCTCACAAAACTACACCAGAGCTCTGGATCTACCATAAAGGTCTTGGCATCAGTTTCCCAAAACTATAAGTGGAAAAATCACAGTATAAAGGAAAACATTGTGTTTTTTAAATCGGCACAGGACTCCCTTTGTGGCCATCCCATTGGAGCAGAAGTCTGAGGGTGGGACTATAGACAGACCAGCACAGGGAACCAGAGCTAAAAGCAGGGAAGCAACATTTGGACATTTGCGAAAGGAGGTATGGAGGGATTTTACACGTTTTTTTTCTTCCCTTTCCATCGTGCCCTTTTTGCACAGCTCAGATGCCGTCAGACAGGAGGGTGTGCACCCCCCCAAAAAAGTCCAGCATGGAGACCACAGCTTTCCGATGGCATAGAAAGAAAGAGCCCCGTTGGTCCAAGGGCAAATCATTTGACTTCTGCCTGTGGATCCCAGTTCTAAAGTAAACTTGTGTGGGACAATTAACCCCTGCCTACCCAGAAAGAAAAAAAGCAGGTTTGGTCTGACAGACAAAACATATGAACAATCTATAAAACTCCAACATAAAAAGACACAACTATTTCAAGTATTACACTGTGCACACACAAATACTTAACTGACCTTCAGAGACAAAAATAGTAAACAATCTTTCTTCCACTAACTTCTCAATATCTATCTGCACACCTCTATGGTGATGACTAGGGGAGGGGGCTTCAGCGAGTGGACACTCCAACCCACTACTGGAAGTTTCTATGGCACACACACACAATTTTATTTTTGTTTCAAAGTGGAGGTTCTTGTCTCTGCTTTTCTATTGCTTGGACTTTTGGACCTTTTGCCCACACATTTTTCCTGGAGGTGGGAGCTTTTTCTCCCTATGTTACCCAAGAAGAGACAGCAATCGTGGCCATATAGCCAAGTTACAAGCATACCCCATAATATTCTACAATTGAGACAAGAGCCAATAACAGCTGCTAAACATTACATGTGAAAAGGGAAGCCTCTCTCCTCATCATATCCTCCAGGAGACACCCAGTATGCTTAATAACACAACAACAATCATCCACTTAAGCATTCAAAAACCACATAACTATAGGAAATGACAAACAAAAAAACAAAAAAAGATATCAAAACATGTCCAAAAACACAAGAGAGTAGCTAACACGAATGAGCTGGAGACAGAAAAGGCTTTGTAGAAGAGGAAGAGCAGGTTTTGGATATGCCTGATAAAGAATTCAGAGGAATGATATGGAAACAAATTCAAATGCTCCGAAAGGGGTGGAGGAAAACAAGGAAGAAATCAGGAAAGTACTACAAGAGCAATCAAA
>NW_006408848.1:1317667-1320458 GCF_000296735.1 Chrysochloris asiatica
TCTGACTATTCAGAACAAACCATGCAGGCAAGAAGGCAATGGGGAGACACATACAAAACTCTACAAGAAAAAAGCTGCCAACTAAGAATTGTCTATCAATCAACTACAACGGTGCAATCAAAACATTCAAGGATAAACAGAATCTGAGAGATTCTATCAAAACCAACCCAGCACTTCAAAACATCCTAAAGAAAGTTCTTCGGACTGAAAACCAACAACGCACAGACAACAACCAGAGATTGACAAGCATGACAGCACCACCTGGAACTCAGTCAACAGATAGCAGAGTCCAGAACAGAACAAAACTACAACAACAAATTCAAAGGAGTTGGGAGGTCAACTGAAGGTCAAAATTATATCAATGTCAAATAAGGGATAAACACAGCAACAGAGTTCCAGGTGGTGAGGATGGCAGGTAGATTACAGGATACGACAGATTCTCTTAAATGGAGAGAAAAGTTAGTAGACTATAAGGTAACTCCAAAGAAAGTTAATACTTCACATCTTATCATGAAAATGAACTGCTAAGCAGAACATGAAAACTAAGAAGAAACCTACAAGAAATAGCACAAAAAAAACACAAGAAGTCATGCAGAACAAAGGAACGAACAACACTACCAAAAAATAACATAATGGCAGCAGTTAATTCATATCTATCAATAATTACATTGAATGTCAATGGATTGAATGTGCCAGTGAAGAGACAGAGTATCAGAATGGATAAGAAAATAAAACCCTTCAATATGCTGCCTGCAAGAATCACACCTTACACACAAAGACAAAAACAGACTGAAAATCAAAGGATGGAAAAAAATACACCAAGCTAACTGCCACAAGAAACAAGCAGGAGTGGCAATACTAATTTTCGATAAAGTAAACTTTAAGACAGAAACCAGCATAAGAGACAAAAAAGGACACTATCTTGTGATCAAAGGGTCAATTGAGCAAGATCAATATCTACATTCCCAATGAAAGAACAGCAAAATACATGAAGAAAACCTTACTAGAATTGAAAAAAGAAATAGATAAATCTACAATTATAGTGGGAGATTTTAATATGCCACATTTGAAAACGAAAAGAACAACCAGAAAGAAACTCTACACAGTTACAGAGGAACTCAACAACACAATCAACCAACTTGACCTAATAGATGTGTACAGAGCATTCAACCCAACAACAGCACAATACACATTCTTCTCCAGTGTGCATGGAACATTTTTTAGAATTAACTATGTGTTAGGTCACAAAGCAAGCCTCCATAAATTTACAAACATCAAAATACTACAAAGCAAAAAAAAAAAAAAACTACTACAAAGCATCTTTTCAGATCACAATGTTGTAAAACTACAAATCAACAATAAGAAGACCAAGGAAATAAAGTTTAATATATGGAAACTGAACAACACCCTGCTGAAAAGTGCCTGGGTAAAAGAAGAAATAAAACATAAATTCACAAAGTTCCTAGAAACAAATGAGAATGAAAACACAACATACCAAAATTTGTGGGACACGGCCAAAGCAGTGCTGAGAGGACAATTTATTGTGATAAATGCACACATACAAAAAGAGGAAAATAACCAAAATTAACACATTAACCCAGCATCTCCAACAATTACAAACAGACCAGCAGAGGGAAACTACAATCACCAAAAGAAAAGAAATAATAAAGATAAGAGCAGAAATAAATGAGATGGAAAACAGAAAAACTATAGAAAGAATCAACAGGACAAAAAGCTGGTTCTTTGAAAGGATTAATAAAATTGACAAACCATTGGCAAAACTAACAAAAGAAAAGAGAGAGAGGACACAAATAACTCGCCTTAGAAACCCCATGGGCGATATCACAAAGGAACTAAAATGAAATCTAAAGGATAATAACTGAATACTATGAAGAGTTGTACTCCAACAAATTCAAAAATGTAGAAGAGATGGATATATTTCTAGAAAAACACGACCTACCTAAACTTACTCAGAGTGAAGTAGAAAGCTTGAACAAATCCATAACAAAAGAAGAAATATATCAGGTCATCAAAAAAATCCCAACCAAAAGAACTCCAGGCCCAGATGGCTTCATGGGTGAGTTCAACCAAGCATTCAGGGAAGAACTTTCATCAAATTTACTCAAATTATTCCAGAATATAGAAGAGGATGGAAAACTGCCTCATACTTTTTATGAAGCAAACATAACCCTCATACCAAAACCAGGGAAGGACATCACTAAGAAAGAAAACTATAGACCAATATCCCTCATGAACATAGACGCAAAAAATTCTCAACAAAATCCTAGCCAACAGAACCCAACAGCACATCAAAAAAATAATACATCATGACCAAGTGGGTTTCATAAAAGGGATGCAAGGATAGTTCAACATTAGAAAAACATTCAACGTAATTCACCATATGAATAAGAAAAAGGAAAAGGACCACATGATCATATTGATTTATGCAGAAAATGCATTTGACAAAATCAATCATCCATGCCTGATAAAAACACTCAGCAAAGTAGGAATTGAAGGAAAATTCCTCAGCATAATCAAGAGCATATATACAAAACCAACAGTGTACATCTCTTTCAATGGAGAGAAACTGAAAGCCTTCACTCTGCGAACGGGAACCAGACACAGATGCCCTTTGTCCCATACCTAGTCAATATTATTTTGAAAGTTTTAGCCAGAGCTATACAGCATAATAGAGAAACTAAAGGCATCCAAATTGGCAAAGGGGAAGTAAAACTCTCTCTATTTGCAGATGATATGATCTTATACATAGAAAACCCCAAAGACTCAGTAA
>NW_006408848.1:1325828-1339814 GCF_000296735.1 Chrysochloris asiatica
CATACATATAATTGATTTAACAATAAAAACAAGAACATAAAAGTACCCTAAAGTTTCATAGTTAAGAACAAAGCAGTAATTCTCTTATACTAACAATTTCTCAAAACCTCTAATCAAATTTTTACTTCTGTTCCCAAGCTTTCACTGCCCTTGACTGTCTCCTAAGCTGCTTTCTAAAGGCCTAAGTGTCCTTGACTAAAATTACATGGAATGTTTCTTACAATTTTAAGCTTGAATTGCTAAAACTTTTAGCTAGTGTGGTTATCTCTAATGTGAAAACTTACTGTTAAAGTAAAAAAACAATTTTTATAACTACATAAGATTGAATATGGTGTGGAATTTAATGTTAATGTGAAAGGCAATTATTATAATGTGAGGTTTGTTTAAAGTATTTAATGATTATGCAAGATTTTCTAAAACTTCTTATAAGGAAATCAGAAATAAACTATTTTTCCAAGGGAAAGCTAGAAACCGCGGGGCCCCCTGCATGAATCATTCCTTGTGGCTTTGCCAACCAAGGGGACATTCATTGTCACTTTGCTAAACAATGAACTTTTCATGCATAAGGCTTCTTGCTGTTCCATCCCTTGGCAGGATGGCGTCCACCAAAATACCTTATGATCCAGCAATTCTTCTACTTGGTATGTAACCACAAGAAATACGAGCCATAACATGAATAGATATATGCACACCAATGTTCATAGCAGCATTATTTACAATAGCAAAAAGATGATGAAAGTCAAAATGCCCGTCAATTGAAGAATGGATAAACAAACTGTACTACATACATACAATGGAATACTATGTTACCTTGAAAAACAACAAGGAAGCTACAAGCCACCGCATAACGGATGAACCTTGAAGACATTATGCTAAGTGAAATTAGTCAGTCACAAAAGGAGAAATACTGCATAAGACAATTGTTGTAAAAGACTAAGAAAAAAACACACCTAAAAGGTGGTGGTGGGGGAACTATATATAATTGCTGATCAATGGATGTATGGGATGAGAAGAGGGGAGGGAGGGAGGGAAAGATAGAGCACAGGATAAGGAATAGGCCCAGGAAAGATTGGGGTTGGCCGGGGATGGCTGGCAATACACAAGAAGGGGGAGGAGAAAAGCAGAACAAGGCGGATGGGAGAACAGTTAGGCAGGTTCACATGGACTAAGTGGGCCAGAGGTAAATAATGATGTATGCACAACCTTGGAATAACAGTGCTTCAGGATACAGGGATTGAGGCATAGTTTGAAAGAGTAAAAGAGGGGAATAATATTAGGATGCTTGGCTGTCTTTTGAATCTTGGTTTCCCTTGCCTTCCATTGTGAAATAGACACTGGGGAGGGGGGCAGGAATAGCCAGAAACATCACAACAGAAAACATGTAAGCCCGTAATCAGCCGATAACTGATTGGGATACCTTAAAGGGGGCTAGAAATTGCCCAGACTCGAAATGGGAGGCTGGGTCTATAAAGGCAAGAAGTGACTGGCTTACAAGCTTTCAAGAGATAGTTCCAGATGGGGCAGGAGTAGGCAGGACCGCCACTGAATGATTTCCAATCTGTTGGGACCGTGCTGGTGAAAGGAAATGGGGATAGGACTTTTGTGGTACAATAGTGAATGACTGCCATCAGGGTCGCATGTGTACCGGTAGATTTTTTTTTTTTTTTTTCTGGCAAAAGGAGGAGAGTGATTGATTTTGCAGCCCAGGAGAGGAGGCCCCTGGGACAATCAAGTGAGAGGAGCAGAGAGTATGACCCTACCCAGAAAGGCAGTGAAGCCAAGCATGGAGACAGAGATGATGACGTGGACAGAGGGAGTGGCTGGTGACATGGGACTCAGGGAGGGAGAGAAACTTTTTGCTGTCAGCCAGAGGGGCGGGCCTGTGGGGTGTAGCCTTTGGTTATTTGATGAGGCATGGAGGGGATTGTAATCATTGCAATGAAATGAAATATGATAGAATGAATGTGAAGCTGAATTGGAACAGAGGTAAATAATGTTGTATGCACAACTTTGGAAAAACAGGGCTCTGTGATACAGGGATTGAGACACGGATGGAATGGGCAAAAGGGGTCTAATAAAGTTAAGAATGCTTGGCTGTCTTTTGAATCCTGGTTTCCCTGGCTTACCACTATAAAACAGACACTTGAGGAGGAGAGAAAGGAATAGCCAGAAATATCACCATAGAAAGCTTGAAGTCTGTCTTCTGCCTATAATTGATTGGAATACCTAAAATGGGGCTACAACGTGCCCAGGGGAGGAGGCTTCCTGTGGAGCCTCTGCATTACATAAGACCATAGGTGGAATCCTGAACATCATCCAGAATCTTCTGAGGTGGGAAATTTCCACTTGAGAGGACAAGCAGACCAACCTTGAACGGCTAAAACAGAAGATACTTCTTGAAAGAAAAACCAACAGGAAAAGTACAAAACATTATACGCAGACTGACTGATTACTACAAGAACAAGCAAGTTGCTAGCCCAGGAGACATGAAGGCAAGTGGTCGGGTCCCCTCAGGCCAAACTTCCTTCTAAGACTAAGACTCAATGGGAATACACACTCTGATCGGTGATCACATTTGTCACTGATAAGGGGAAGTGAGGGGAAAACAACAATGAAGCCACAAGCTAAGCCTTACAACTTTCAATAGACTCCTGTGAACCCTGGTGGAGATCTGGTTGGCCAGAAGTGTGGCAAGACCTGGGGACTCTTGGGCCCAGAGTCAGTGACATAGCCACAAGGACTAGAGTGGAGAGTGAAGCGTCCAGCTGATTAGAAGAGAGGGCATATGCATAAGTACACCCACACTTGCAGATAATACCCACTTGACCTGGCTTCAATGACTGGATGATTAGAGCTCAACTAGAAGAGGAAAAAAAGAGTAAATGGTTACAATTTGATGAACTTGACCTACACCTATGAAGGCAGTAGCTCAAAAGAATGAACAAATCTTCTCAGCGAGGATCATTTCCACCCCCTTCGTACAGAGTGGACAAGGATATTAGCTACCCAGAATGGGGGAGCTACAGAGGCAAGAAGTGACTGGCTTACAAGCTTTCAAGAGGGAACTTAGATCCAGAGGGCATGGAGCAAGGTAGAATCTCCACTGAGTAGTATCCAATCTGTCTATGCCGGCTGATGAAAGGAGATGCACATAGGTCTCCTGTGATCCAACAGCGAATAATTCTTATCAGGAATGATTGTGAGGGTTGGAAATGTAAAGGCAGACATTTTGTAGCAAAAGGAAGGGAGTGATTAATTTTGCAGTCTAGGAGTGGTGGTTCCTCCAACCATCAAGGGAGAGGAGCAGAGATCGGAATCCTACCCAGAGAGGCAGTGACACCACAGATGGAGACAGGGACGATGAAGTAGAGAGATGGAGTGGCTGGGAACTTTGGACCTGGAGAGGGAAAGGGGCTGTGTGCTGATGACTTGGGTGTGTGGGGCAGGCTTGCAGGGTATACCCTCTGGTTGGTTGATGATGCATGGAGTGGATTGTAGCCATGGCAGGGAAGCGATGTACGATAGAATGAATGAATGTGAAGCTAATGTTCTTCCATGTACTCTCTCACATAATTCACAATAAAACATTAAAAAAAAAACTCCGACTATATTAATGACTCAGCAGGTACTCCACCAATGCCTGTGAATCACGGACTTTTAGCCCTTGAATCTTTATGCACATTCATTTAAAAATATTTTCTCACTTTATGATCCTTTTCTTTCTAAAACCTTCCTCTTCCCAAAGCCTTCCCCTGCTATCGCATTTTCATTTTCATCTTTGTAGATCCCACTCATTGCTCAGGTATTTATTGTGCTCGCCTTCCTCCAGATTTGGGTTAGGTCTCAGTCCCAGCGTAATCATCTGCATACTTGCCAACCCCTTACTAGACTGTACTTTCATGAAAGCAGAGTGTGTCTGATTAATTTACTGTTCTATTCTAAGCATAAGGAGCTCTGGTAGTGTAGTGGTTGCGAATCGGGCTGCGAGCCATAAGATCAGCAGTTCGAAACTACCAGCTGTTCCGCGGGAGAAAGACAAGACTTTCTGCTCCCATAAATATTTACAGCCTTGGAAACCCTGTACAGGGTCGCTGAGTCGGAACCGACTCCACGGCACATAACAACAACAACAACAACATCCTAAGCATATGGCACCGTGCTTGACAGATAGTAGACTTGCAATAAATATGTGTTGAATGAATGAATGAATGAGATATATTGTCCAAGTTTCACCTCTGGCATGCTACATGCAAATTTCCTTTGCGCATCCTCAACAGTGTTTTAGCTTGATTCCCTTCCAGCAAATTCTACTTTGCCAGCTATTCATTTTCTTAACCAAAGCCAACTTTTGTTGACAGGGTAGAAAATACTTGAATAAGTCTATACCCTTTTAATGTGTACTGTAAGGCACTTTGCCCCTGAGGTTTTTCATTATCCTGCATGTTACTGAGTTCTGCAGTCTGCATTTGGGGCTTAGAAGTTTTGTGAGATAGTCCTTTATTTGCTGGACAAATCAACTCAGAGGAGCAGTGGTGATAATACATAATCCAGTCCTTCTTTACATAATTTACAGACCAGTGTTCCTACTCAAGATGTACTGAATAATGTCTAATGCTGTTAGAGATAGCACTTGGGCTGCATCCAAGATGATACTGATGAAAGAGTTGTAATTATCTGTTCCTTTCGAAGGAGTTATTGAGTTGCCTAAAATGAGGTATAATCTCTAATGATTCCTGTAATCTATATTTAGAGCATGTTTTATTGATATTATGATTATAGTTCTTATGTGGTGGTGATAAGTAACAGAAACACATAGGACACATAGTGAAATCTGAAAGGAATTTTAATGATCACTGATCCCATCCTTTAATTAATGTACAGATGAAAAGATTGAGAAACAGATGGATAGATGCTTGATTCCTGGCAGGATTTGGTTTGATTATGGGACTGCTACTATTCGGAAACCCTGTACAGGGTCGCTATGGGTCGGAACCGACTCAAAGGCACTTAACAACAACAACAACAACTATTCTGTCTTAATTTTTTTTTTCATTTATAATTCTCTATTACTCATATAATAACCCTATACCAAATTTTATGAAAATATGAGCTCACTTTCAATTTTGTTGCACATTCTGATATACATTATTAATAGTAGATACCTGCCGCTGTTTATTCCTTGTTGTAGATAGACTAAAACAATACTTGAAATACAACAATAACTGAATTTCCATGTTTTATTAAATTGAAGATACTAAAATTATGATTCTGGTGAAGAATACTGAGTTGTCTTTGTTGTTAGGTGCCATCGACTCCATTCCCACTTATGCACCTTATACACAACAGAATGAAACACTGCCTCACACTGCGCTATCCTCACAATTGTTGTTACGCTCGTGTCCATTGCTGCTGCCACTGTGCCAATCCATCTCCTTGGGAGTCTTCCTCTTTTTCACTAACCTGCCACTTTATCAAGCATGATGTCCTTCAGCAGGGACTGGTTCCTCCTGACAATATGTCCGAAGAATGAAAGACAAAATCTCCCCATCCTAGCTTCTAAGGAGCATTCTGGCTGTACCTACTTCAACACATATTTGCTTCTTCTTCTGACAGTCCATGGTACTTTTAATATTCTTCTCAAACACCTTAACTCAAATATATTAATTCTACTGTCTTCTGTATGCATTGTCCAAGTTTCATATATATAGCCTTCAAACTGCCATGTTTGTTCTTGAATACTTGTGCAGATCTTGTGCAGAAAATTTACCTAATGCAATACATAGTTTGAATTCTTGACTACTGCTAACATGAGAGTTGATAGTGGATCTAAGCAAAATGAAGTATTTGACAACCTCAATCATTTTCATATTTATAATGTTATTTATTAGTGAGGATTTTTGTTTTCTTTACATTGAAGTACAACCCATACTGAATACTGTGATCTTTGATCTCCAACAGTATTGTAAATCCTCTTCACTTTCAGTAAGCAAGGTTATATCATCTGCATATAACAGGTTGTTAATAAGTCTTCCTCAAATTCTGATGCTTTGTTCTTCTTCATATTATCCAGCTTCTTGGATTATCTGTTCAGCATACTGACTGAATACATATGATGAAAGAATACAACACTGGCATATACCTTTCCTGTTTTTAAACCATTCAATTTGAATGTTTCTATTTGAACAACTGCCTCTTGACCTATGTACAGGTTCCTCATGAGCACAATGAACCATTCTTCACAATATTGTCAATAGCTTGTTATGATCCACAAAATTGAAAGCCTTGAATTGTCAATAAAGCACTGTTAAGCATCTTTCTGGTATTTGTTGTTTTTAGTCAATATCCATCTGACATCAGCAATCATATCCCTCATTTAACGTCCTCATCTAAATCTAGCTTGAACCTCTGGAAGTTCCCTGTCAATGTACTATTGCAGTCATTTTTAAATTGTCTTGAGCAAACTTTTACTTGCATGTGATATTAATGATATAATCTGATGATGCCCACATTCTATTGTGTCACCTCTTTTTGGAATGGGCACAAATATGGATGGATCTCTTCCAATCATTTGGCCAGGTAACTGTCTTTCAAATTTCTTGCCATAGATGAGTGAGTGCCTCCAGTGCTGCCTCAGTTTGTTGAGAGATATCAATTTGTATTCCACCAATCCCCAAAGCCTACTTCTTTACCAGTGCCTTCAATGCACCTTGGACTTCTTCCTTCAGTATCATTGGCTCTTCATCATATGCTACCTCTTGAAATGACTGAACACCAACTATTTCTTTTTGGTACAGTGACTTTGTGTATTCCTTCCATCTTCTTTGGATGCTTTCTGTATCATTCAATATTTTGCCCTATTCGTTCAATAGTTTGCCAAATATAGTTCAATATATTGCACTATTACAAGTTGCAGCTTGAAATTTTTTCTTTAGGTCTTTTAGTTTGAGAAATGCTGAGTGTGTTCTTCCCTTTTGGTTTTCTAACTCCAGGTCATTGCACATTTCATTATAATATTTGACTTTGTCTTCTCAAGATGTCCTTTGAGATTTTCTGTTCAGCTCTTTTACCTCCTCATTTCTTCCATTAGCTTTAGCATCTCCACGCTGGAGAGCAAGTTTCAGAGTCACTTCTGACATTCATTTTGGTCTTTTTCTTCTTTGTTGTCTTCTTAATGACTTTATGCTTACTTCCTTATGGGATGTTTGATGACATCCTTCAATTCTTCTCTTCAGCCTTTAGTGTCTAATTCATCAAATCTGTTCTTGAGATGATCTCTAAATTCAGGTGGGATAGATTTAAGGGCATATTTTGACTCTCGTGGACTTGTTTTTATTTTTTTTTTGGCTTTATCCTGAACTTGTATATGAGCAATCGATGGTCTGTTCCACAGTCTTCCTTGGCCTTGTTATGGCTTTTGCATTGTCTCTTTTTACAGATGTATTTTGATTTCTGTGCATTCCATCTGAGGAAGTCCATGTGTATAGTAGTCTTTTATGTTGTGTAAAAGAGACATCTGGCCCCCGCCTCTGTCTCCTCCTCTCTCCTCCACTGGCTTTCTAGCATTTGGCCACCCTCAGCTCCTGCCAGGCGGCTCTGCTATGGCAACCCGCAGTCCCAGCATCATGATTAGTGATGACGAGCCCGGCTATGACCTAGATTTGTTTTGTATACCTAATCATTATGCGGAAGATTTGGAGAAGGTGTTCATTCCCCATGGACTAATTATGGACAGGATCAAGCAGCTTGCACGCAATGTGATGAAAGAGATGAGCAGCCATCACATTGTCACCCTCTGTGTGCTCAAGGGGGGCTATAAATTATTTGCTGACCTGCTGGATTATATCAAGACACTGAACAGAAATAGTGATAGACCCATTCCTGTGACTGTAGATTTCATCAGACTGAAGAGCTACTGTAATGACCAGACATCAAAGTAATTGGGGGAAACCATCTCTCAGCTTTGACTGGAAAGAATGTCCTGATTGTTGAGATATAATTGACACTGGAAAAACAATGCAGACCCTGCTTTCCTTGGTCAGACAGTATAATCCAAAGATGGTCAAGGTCGCAACCTTGCTGGTGTAAAGGACTCCTTGAAGTGTTGGCTATAGACCAGACTTTGTTGGCTTCGATATTCCAGATAAGTTCGCTGTAGGATATGCCCTTGATTATAATGAATACTTTAGGGATTTGAATCATGTCTGTGTCATCAGTGAAACTGGAAAAGCAAAGTACAAAGCCTAAGACAAGAGTTCTAGTTGAGTGCCAGAGTCTGGAAACATCTGGAGTTCCAGTGAGCTCACCAGTAAACGGATCAACTGTTCTAGTCACGCTTCTTGCGTGCACCTTCTCCATATTGTCTTTGTTTTGCATGCTAGAAATGTCAGTTGCAGTTCAGAACTCTTTATTTGTACTATAAGCCTAGAGACTATTGGCTCTCTGTGGATGGGTTGTGGTTTGACTTGTGAATGAAAAATCTCTGAAATCAAGCCACTAATGAAAGGAAATAATTGAAGTTGTATCTGTATGAAACATTTAAAGAAAAGATACATTAGTTTTGTAAATTGGTTATTTAAATTTTTTATATAGTCACACAAGACCAGAAGTGACTGGATCCTATTCGTTATACACTGTGTGTTGCTAAGAAGCAGTGAATTTTCCTATCAGTGGTGGCGCTGAAGTGGTTTGACTGTGTCCCGGATTCAGTGTCCTGGACTAATAATGCTAGTAGTGTTTCTGTCATATTAACTGAGTTGATCCACTTGTGTAGGTGAACCTTTGTCGATTGTTCCTTTTAAATAGAAATTAAAAAAAAAAAAAGACATCATTGCTTGCAATCAATTAGTCTAATGGACTAATAGAACATGTGGACATCAGTTTCCATAACTGAGACTACAAGAATTAGATGGAGCCTGGCTACCACTACCAAAGGGATCACATTAGAAGGTCTCAGGTAAAGTGGAATGGGAGAAAATGTGGAAGAAAACTCAAAGTTTAATTGAAACAAAATAAAACAAACACAAAAAACCTGGCCTTACTGGTCAGAAAGAGACTGGAGAAGCTGAGACTATGATCCTGAACCACCCTTCAGGTTTGGAGGTTTGGAAAGCAGCACATCCTTGTGACCCAATTGGCTCAACAATACTGGTGAGGTCATTCAAAATCAAAAGGGTTGCATGTACCTACAGGCAAAATCGAGAAGGGATGGGAAGGTGGGTGGAATGGAGGTGGGAACCATAGTGAGGAAGTGGGATAACTGTTGTTGCATAGAGGAGATTGCAATCATTGAGACTGAACAGTCAATGACTTGGTGAATGAAACACTGATGATCTTGTCTGTAAACCTTCACTCAATTCACAATAAAAACTTAAAAAAAAAAATTGACTATGGATTACACTTGAAAGGAAAAACAAAAAGGCATTTGTAATGATAAGTTATTGGTCTTGCAAAATTCTATCATGCAATCTTAAGCATTGTTTCTATCACCAAGGCCATATTTTCCAACTACTCAATCTTCCTCTTTTTTTCTTTCTTTCTAACCTTTGCATTCCAATTACCAGTAATTATTACTATACCTTGATTATATGTTTGATCCATTACACATCGAAGAAGTTAGTAGGATTCTTCAATTTCAACATCACTGGCTTTAGTAGTTGGTATGAAAATTTGAATAATAATGATATTAACTGGTTTTCCTTGTTGCTAAGTGCCATCCAGTCGTTTCCAACTTATAGCGACCCTTTCTAGGGTTTCTGTGGAGCAATTAGTGGGTTTTACCTTGCAGTTCAAACCAACTTTGTAGTTCAGTGCATTCCTTGTAGGTGTATGGATATTATCCTATCACAGACAACATTATACTTCATGATAGATGCTGAAATGATATTTTTGATGATGACTGTATTGCCATTCCTGTTCTGTCCTTCCAGGCATAATAACCCATAGGATTATTAAATTCATACTGGCCAATACCAGGCCATTTCAGCTTGCTAATACCTAGGTAGGATATTGGTCTTTATGCTTTCCATTTCATTTTTTTTACAACTTCAGTTTTCCTAGATTGATACTTTGTACTTCCTACTTCCATGTTCTGATTACTAATGGATTTTTGCAGCTGTTTCTCCTCATTGTGAGTTGTGTCCCATCAGCAGATGAAGGTCCCGAAAGCTTTACTCCATTTGTGTCATAATGGTCAACTGTACTTTGAAGAGGCAATTCTTTCCAGTCATATTTTGAGTGCTTTCCTATCTGAACTCTGGTATGCTAGTGGTTACGAGTTGGGCTGCTAACCTCAAGGTCAGCAGTTTGAAACTATCAGCTGTTCTGCAGGAGAAAGATGAAGCTCTTTGCTCTGTAAACATTTACAGCCTTGGAAACTCTATGCAGGCTTACTATGAGTTGGAACTAACTCCACAGCACACCACCATCACATGTACTCACCTATAAATTTTTTGATAAGTCTAATTATGCCAGTGAGCTTTTGAAAGCCCAACTCAAACCATCCTTTAAAATAGAGCATTGCTTTATGGACCGAAAAGTTCACAACACCATCCAGACCTTGAATCTCACTGATTCTTTCTGTGCTTTTACTTCTATCACCTCCATGTTTTTGTCTTGAACACAGGCCAACTTCCCTTGAAGCACTGAGAAACTGGAGCTATTCCAGGACTCACATCTGCTCAGCATACTACACAGAGCAAAAGGAGCCACCCATCCTTTCTTGGTAAGAGGACTGAAGTTTACTCTGTTGGACAAGATTGGGTCACAATCTTTTTGGGGGAGTCATTAGGAGTATAGGTTCCAGAGACAGACTTTCTGAGTTCAGAAGCTATCCCAGCTAACAATTTACCAGCTCTGTGTCTCAGAACAGCACAAAGGGTATTATAATAGCACCTACCTCAGGGAACTGTAAGGATTAAATGAGCTAATGTGATACTTAAAACAGTGTCTGGCACTTAGTAAATGCTGTGAAAGTGTTAGTGATAATGATGATGATGATATTGCCTATCCCTGAAACAATCACCATGACTAAGGAAGATTGTACAGAGTTATTTAGTCTAAGTCAAAACATATTGTCAGAGCATTCAGTAGAATTGGTTTCTCTGGAGCCACTTGGATTTCCAAATAGAAATGAGGAGTCATTGGAAAAGAATAACCAGACAATTGAAGCTAGGGAAGCAGAGACAGGCAGCCAAGAAATGTCTACTATGTAAATAACGGTTTAAATTCACAGGTTTATTATTATTTTTTTAAATAAGTTTTTAGAGTGATAGTTAACATGGGAGAGCATCAGCTTTACATTCATCCTATCATATTTCATTTCATTGCAATGATTTCAATCCCTTCTATGCATCATCATTCAACAGCATTTGCTTCCATTCCCTCTGTTTTGTTTTAATGTACACTGAAGCACTCAGTAATATATAACCACTCAAACACAGTGTATACCCTGCATGTTAGCACCCTGCTCCCAGACACCAGCACACAGCCCTTCTCTCTCCTTGAGACTAGAGTTTCCAGCCGCTCCTTCTCTCCATGTCATCATCTCTGCCTCCATCTCTGGCATCACTGCTTCTCTGGATAGGGTCCCTCACTCTGCTCTTTTCCTTTGATGGTCCCAGGGTCCTCTGCTCCTGGGCTACATGATCAACCACTCCCCTCCTTTTGTTACAAAATATCTGCTTTTACATTTGCAACACTCACAGCCAGTCCTGATAGCAATTATTCACTATTAAACCACAAGAGTCTTATCCCCATCTCATTTCACCAGCCCCATCCAAACAGAGTCTTATCCCCATCTCCTTTCACCAGCCCCATCCAAACAGGTTGGAAACCACTCAGTGGAGATTCGACCTTCACCCACACCCTCTGAAACTAAGCTCCCACATGAAAATTTGTAAGCCAGTCACTTCATGCCTTTGTTGTCATCCCCTCCCCCAATTTTGGGTAGCCAGTGTCTAAGTTGCCCATCCCTGTCAACCTTGTGTACAGAAGGATCAAATAATGATCCTTGCTATAAAGATTCATTACCTCTTTTAAGCTACTGTATCTATAAGTATATGTCAAGTTCATCAAATTGTAGTAGATTACACTCTTCTTTCTTCCTCTAGTCGAGTTCTGATCATCCAGCCATTGAAACTAGGTCAAATGGGTACAACTGCAAATACGGGTGTTCTTGTGCATCTCCTTTCACTTCACATCAGCTGGATGCTTCGCTCTCTGCTCTAGTCCTCTATGACTATGTCCCTGTCCATGGGCTCAGGAGTTCCCAGGTCTCGCTATACTGCTGGTCACTCAGGTCACGATCCAGGTTGACATGAGTCTATTGAATGTGGTTGAACTTAGCTCACAGCTTCAATGCTGTTTTTCTCCCACTTCCCCTTATCGGTAGACCAACGAATGTGGTCACCAGCAAGATTACATACCTCCTCATGTATTCCCTTTGAGTTTCAGTCTTGGAAGGGGGTTTGCCCTAAGGGGACATGATTGCTTGCCTTGATGGCAGGTGAACAACTTGCTTGTTCTTGTAGTAGTCAATCAGGCTGCCGTTATTGTTTTTGATTTTTCCTGTTTGTCTTGTTTTCAAGAAATATCTTCTGTTCCTCTAGCTGCTCCAGGCTGGTCTACTTGTCTTTTCAAGTGGGAATTTCCCACCTCAGAAGGTTCTGCAAGGGGATCAGGATACTACCTAAGGTCTTATACATTACAAAGGCTCTGCAGGAAGCCTCTTTCACTGGGCAAGTTCAAGAACCCCTTTTAGGTATTCCAGTCAGTTATAGGCTGAAGACAGGCTTACGAGCTTTCTATAGTGACAGGCTTGCAAGCGTTCTATAGTGATATTTCTGGCTATTCCTTTCTCTTCCCCCTCAAATCTCTACAGGCAAGGGAAACCAAGATTCATAAGACAGTCAAATATCTTAACATTATTTCCCCTATTATACTCATTCAAACCATGCCTCAATCCCTGTATCACAGAACCCTGTTGTTCCAAGGTTGAGCATACATCACTAATTACCTCTGTCCCACTTAGCCCATGCAAACCTGCCTAAATGTTCTCCCAGCTGCCTGTTTATTCCATTCTTGCCCCCTTCTTGTGTATTGCGTCCCCAACACCCAAACTATCATGTGTCTATTACCTCCCCTGTGCTCCACCTTCCCCTCCCTTCTCTTGCTCCACCCCCTACTCCTTGGTAACCAACAAAGAATTTTTCTTTTTTTTCCCTTTTAGTGTGGGTATTTTTTTCTTAATCTTTTACAATAATGGTCCTATGCAATATTTCTCCTTTTGTGAATGACTAATTTCACTCAGTATAATGTCCTCAATGTTCATCCATGTTATGCAGTGGCTTACAGCTTCCTTGTTATTCTTCAAGGTAGCACAATATTCCATTGCATGTATGTATCAAAGTTTATCCATTCTTCCACTGATGGGCACTTAGGCTGTCTCCATCTTTTTGCTATTGTAAATAGTGCTTCTCTGAACATTGGTGAGCATATATCTATTCATTATATGGCTAATATTTCTTGTGGATAAATACCAAGTAGAGGAATTGCTGGATCATGAGATATTTCTATTTCCATCTTTCTGAGGAAGTGCCATACTGTTTTCCAGAGTGTTTGGACCATTTTGCAATTCTACCAGCAATGTAGCAGTGTCCCAGCCTCTCCATATCTTCGTCAGCATTTATTGTCTTCTTCTTTTTTGAACTTCACTGTTATTGCTTGTGTGACATGATATCTCATTGTTGTTTTGATTTGCATCTCTCTAATGGCTAATGATCATGAACATTTTTTCATATGTTTGTTGGCTGCCCAAATCTCTTCCTTGGTGAAGTGTCTGTTCATGTCCTGTGTACATTTTTTTTTATTATTATAAATATATATATATATTTGGCCAGCGAAAGCTGGACAGTGAATAAAGAGGATCGTAGAAGAATTGATGCCTTTGAGTTGTGGTGTTGGAGGAGAATACTGAGGGTGCCATGGACT